>NC_133380.1:29484200-29503987 GCF_049309525.1 Garra rufa
ATTTTGATTTTAGGCCAAATCGCCCAGCCCTAACTCATGTTGCCACTGGTAAGCTCCGCTCTGCTCTTGTTCACCTGTGCGCCATGCATGCACGTGTGAAAAAGTCGCGCGAGTAATTTACGTCAAGTGATCGGCTTTTTTGATCGGCGCTTTTGGGGTTCGCCGATTAAGCTATTTTAAGCCAATATCGGCCGATCATGATCGGTGGCCGATCAATTGGAGCATCACTACATTTAAGTATTCAAATCTTAGATGTTTACTAAGATCCTTCCATTATCTATTGCAGTGTTTCTTAACCCTGGTCCTGGGCGCCCCCCAACACTGCACATTTTGTATGTCCTCCTTATCTGACACACCCATTTCAGGTCCTGGAGATGTTTTCTAATGAGCTGATGAGTACAATCAGGTGTGCTTGATTAGGGAGACGCACAAAATGTGCAGTGCTGGGGGGCTCCCAGGACTAGGGTTGAGAAACACTGATCTATTGAAACCCACAATAATAATAATAATAATAAATAATATGTCCCGCATATTTTAATGTCACTACCGAAACAGTGTATGTTTTAGTCCATAGGCTGAGACTGATTTTAAGTGCACCCCAAAATTTTTGATCAGATAATATTAGGGATGCACCGATACCAATCGGTCGATAAAGCTTGCGCGTTTTGTCAGTAAAGCCGGTTCTGTAATCAGCGGTAAATGCCATCAGGTGCGTGATTTCACGTTGAGCCGTATATACTACACACAGCCGTTGTTTACCGACGAGCTGCGCATAGCAATGTTCATTATCAGTGTGAATGTGCGCAGCTCGTCTGTAAACAACGGCTGTGTGTAGTATATACGGCTCAACGTGAAATCACGCACCTGATGGCATTTACCGCTGATTACAGAACCGGCTTTACTGACAAAACGCGCAAGTTATCGACCGATACATATCGTGCATCCCTAGATAATATTTAGTGATGCTCCGATTGATCGGCCGATATTGGCTTAAAATAGCTTGATCGGCGAACCCCAAAAGCGCCGATCAAAAAAGCCGATCACTTGACGTAAATTATTCGCGCGACTTTTTCACACGTGCATGCATGGCGCACAGGTAAACAACAGCAGAGCGGAGCTTACCAGTGGCAACATGAGTACTAAATTCCTTATTCGTTTTGTAAGGGTAGTCTTGTTATTGGGCATATGACAGAGTACAGAGCGCTGACTGTACCGGAGACGTTCAAGTTTACTTTCGGTTTCATTCTCTGCTATCTTCAGTGAGTGGTAAATGTGCGTGCTTGAATGTAAATGAATGCATCTTTCTATACCCGTCATATTGCAATAATGTTACCGCTGTATGTCTGATTGTTGTCATCAGTTCATGTAGTTCAGTTCATATAGAATGAGGAGAAATGGTGCGCGTGTAATTCATGTGCGTATGTTTAGCGCCATTTTATCACATCGTAATTCTAATTAACGCATATAGATGTTACTGAGGTGAACGTTTATGTTTCCTATATACAGACGGATTCTGATATATCATATTTAATTCAGCCTAAACCACATTTTACTACCTTTATTCTAATGACTGTGCAATGCTGGATAATATAATCCTCACATCATCTTAAAAAGCAGCTACAAATAACAAGCAAAGAACATTTACATTATCAAAGAACTTCATCACTAACTATTGTAGCCTAGTCTAGTGCGAGGCGCACTTTAAAAATCACTCCCGTTATAATCAGTTTATCTATCTACACTGTATGATTGTAAAAAATGTCTTACCCCTGCGGCGCGTTAAGGCGACGTGGCCACTCTATGCGCGTTTATACAACGGCAAATTTCTGAAGCGTCCTAGAACTGACTCTCTGCACTGCATCACTAAAGTTTGGCGCCTTTTTGACGGATAATAATAATAATCGTCTTGCTGTCGTCAAAGGCATCAGCAACTGGCGATATCTCTAACTATTGTCGATACACAATACTATCGTCTACAACCCTAACTTGGTGGTTCTTCAAGATCTTGACTGTAGCCTATTTCTACAGTTTCTTTTTTCAATATAGTTAATTTACAGTTAGTTTCATTTCTACAAATGGTGCAAACTCTGCTGGATTATAGATAAAAGATTCCCATTCCCTGCCATTCTGTGATCGGCAGTGATCAGCGCTTGACAGATCATGATCTTGGTGATCGGTAATCAGCCCCAAAAATGCTGATCGGAGCATCTCTAGTAATATTCCAGTGTCCCCCTCGCTCATAGCTACAAGGCGTGAAGTAATTTGATATAATTGAGGATTGCATCATAAAGTAAGTCCATGAAAAATGTGAGCTTCATTTAATACATTTCCTATCAAACCTTTTAAGGATTAGCTCACTTCCAAAAACAAAAATGTACAGATAATGTACTCACCCCCTTGTCATCCAAGATGTTCATGTCTTTCTTCAGTTGTAAAGAAATTATGTTTTTTGAGGAAAACATTTCAGGATTTCTCTGCATATAATGGATATGTATGGTGCCCCCAAGTTTAAACTTCTAAAGTGCAGTTTAAACGCAGCTTTAAAGGAAGAAGGGTCTTATCTAGCGAAACGATTGGGTATTTTCTAAACAAATTGACAGTTTATATACTTTTTAACCTCAAATGCTGGTCTTGTCTTGTCTTGTCTCTGCGATGCGCATGTGTAGTCTGTGTGATCCGGGTCAATACAGTTAGGGTATATTGAAAAACTCCCATCTCGTTTTCGTCTTCACCTTCAAAATCACTTCAACGCTGTTTTACCTTGTTTTTGTAAAGGGCGTTTGATCATCTTTGTATGTTCACTTTGTAAACACTGGGTCGGTACTTCATATGGAGAGAAATCCTGAAATGTTTTCTTCAAAAAAACAATTTCTTTACAACTGAAGAAAGAAAGACATGAACATCTTGGATGACAAGGGGGTGAGTACATTATCAGTAAATTTTTGTTCTCAAAGGAAACTAATCCTTTAAATTTAATCATCCAAAACAGTTTTTAGTAGTAACTATTATTTTAAGCTTTGGCTAATTGAAATGCTCAATTGGTTGCACAATACTCAATTATTTAAATTTAAACTGAGAAGACGTATCTGTGCCAAATTGTGCATAAATCACAACAGTCCCGTGCTATGGGCATAGCCATCGATAGAGGCTGCAGCGGAAGATTTGAAACTTATGATAATTATTGATAATGACTGATACTTCTTAAAAAGAATTATCGGGATAATTTTGGCCCTAATTCCGATTTAAAGTGACAGTTTGGTTGACCTGTAAGACCAGACCCATAATTCATTGCATTACAAAGACAATAAAACAAGGTTAAAAAAAAAAATTGTATACTTAATTGCATGGTTTTTTTTTTTGTTTGTTTGTTTTTTTTTAAGAGATCCTCACACAAACACGGTTTAAAGTGGGACACCAAAACGTGCACGAGCGTAAAGCCTGTAATACACTACGCAAATTTTTGTGTTGACAAATAAGTTCTCAAAGCCTCGTTCAGACTGTCAGCCCAAATCCGATTTGTATGCAAATCCGATTGAAATCCGATTATATTTAGGTAGTCTGAACAGCAACGAACTACATGAAATCCGATTTGGTCAAATCTGTTTCGAGCTACATTCGTATGTGGTTTGGAATCCTATTCAAATCGGATTTCTTCTTTTTCACGTTTTCATGCCACGTAGAACGTAAACATGTCAGACGGCAGCACAGAATAAAGGCGCACATTTCAGCTTCCTGCGTTTCTGCTGCTGCTTTAGAAGACGAAATATAATCCAGTGCGACGGCAACGTTGTCATATCACAAGACAGTATCTATATTGCAAACTGTATTGCTGTTATTGTTGTTTTTAGCGTTGGCGTAATAACGCAACAGCATTGCCATAGAAACCAACGCACATTCTGTAAAACGAAAGAGCGCTTATGGACACACAAATCGGATTTGAACAGTTGCGATATGACTGCGTGGACAGTCAGTTATTCAAATCCGATTCCATCCAGATATGGACAAAATCGGATTTGGGCTTAAGTTGACTCTAGTTTCTGAAAGTCAGAGTCAGTCTGCAGATTGGAGTTTTTTTTTTAGCTTCACACTTTAATTCCATTAAGAAGTAACTAGCGTTTTAAAAATCTGTTCAGATTAGTGTAGTGTATTCCAGCCTTAAAGTGGAGAATTTGAGAAGGAAATTCAAAATAAACGTTTCTTGCCGTCAAATATCATGGCAAATTATTTAATTTCATGATTCATGTCTAAGCCTTAAAATATTATTCCATGTTATAAAAAGCTATTAACATGGACTTGATGGAGATGGAGGTCACTGGGATGGCCACAGTTGGGGGGGGGGGGGGGTCGACAGTAAGAGTAGGTCTAAATATGTGCTTTTTTACCCCCCTCGATAATCTGTTTTACTCAGATGTACCTCACAATACAGGAAATTTTTTTTTCACAATTTTAACCTTCGTGCAAATGCTGTGAATAAATTATAATAAATTAAATGAATATATGATCTGATTACATACCAGTTTCTGTGATATCTCAGCAATTTCAGTCTTGAACTGTGCAACCTTTTCATTCATTGCATTCTAAAGAGAGAACATACAAGGTCAAATACAAAAAAAAAAAAAAGACAAGGGGAGAGGGAAAAAAGCATAAAGATAAATTGATAAATCATTTTAATGCATCATGTGGCTAATGAAGGTGGTCAGAATTGTAAGATTCAGAGGTAATTATGCAAAATAAAACCGTATACACAATCAGATAATCATTAGATACTGGAACACGTTGTACCCACTGATTAAAATCACTAACAACTCACCACATCTTGATACTCATGCTGCATGTTAGTTGTCAACTCTGCCAGGGCGGACGCCAGTTCTTTAGCTTCTGCTTGCTGCTCTGGCGGTATGGTGCTGTCAAGGAAACATATTTTATGTTCATAAATAATTATAACTTTTAATAAATTATTATTGGTAAAAAATGCAACCAACACTTTGCACTTACGTCAGTTTCTCAATCTTTCTCTCAGCTTCCTTTATTTCTCTCGTGTATGCCTGAAGTCTGTCCATATCAGACCGCTGTTAAACAAAACAAGGCAAAAAATAAAAAAAATATGGAAAAAGGTGTTATGGCTCTGATTTCATGTAGATTGTCACAGCACAGTATTTGCAATGAAAAAACGTAAAAATTAATTAGCCTGTAATTTTAATTTGAGCTGAATAAATAATGGAAACTGGTGGATAACAAGAAAAAGGTAAGTTTCACAAACATTTTTAAAATGTTAAAAACAGCATCTTACAAAACTTTGCTGGTGGGCAGTAGTCATTTCCAGCCTCTGCTTTCTGAAGTGCAGGAAATTTTGGATTGCGCTCAGTATAGTGATTGTTCGCTTGCTCTCTGTCAAAAGAGTTAGAAATAACTCAGTTCTGCAACACTTTTACACCTTTGTTACAATCTTTAATGCTTAAAACTATTTAAACTTTGTTCAGTTTAAACAATTTAAACACATTAGCAGACTGGAGGGAATATGTAATTTTTTCCAGAAAACTTCTTGCACAAAATACATTCAAGTACTTTCAAAGACCTGTATGTAAGAATGTTTATTAACAAACGTTTTAGGGCCTTTAATTTTCAAGGATTTCAAGGACCCATAGGAACCCTGTTTGTTAAAATCAGCTGAAATACTTAATTTAGAGACATGCTGTTTTGTCATTTGTATTTGAAAAAAGAAAAAAAATTGTATAAAAATAATGTCTAAAAAATCATTCTGCTGCAGTGGGGCCAGTAAAAATGTTGGCAGGCCAGCAGGAATAACACAAATCTTAGTTGAGCCCTATGTGTGAAGCATGAGAATAAAAAACCTACTTACTGGGGTTGAGCAAATCATTCAGGGAAAAATCATACACGTGACAAAGCGGTAAGAACTGGCACCTAAAAGAAATAAAAAGAAACTCAGAACTGATGAAAACATGCAGAACTTCCACAACATTTAGACACACTTAGTTTTCAAAGATGCTAAATAAAACACTAAGGTCATAAAACTTTACTCTCAAAGTAAAAACACTTACATGCGCATGTAAACGCTCATGATTGGAGTAACCCACTCGTACAGCATGGGGTGCTGGAGGTTTTCAGACAAAGGCACCTGTGGAAAATTAAGTAAAGCAATTTCCAAATCAACATCAGAATGCACAATTCTGAAAATGCAACAGAGATGCACTTAAGCAAAGACACACACTCACAGTGTAGTGGCACTCCGGTCTGAAACGAAACAGAAGCTGCAAAACCCTCATGTAGAGTCTTTGAATGGATTCTGGCTGTAAAAGAAATGCATTATTTTAAATGTTTTTTAACAAAATTTTCACTATTACGTTTCCAGAGATTTCATTTATTTTCTAGGACTGTGGAAACCCTGTACATTTCATCAAAACATACATATATGATTAAGTATATTTCACCTTTGGGACAGGAGTAATGTCATTCTTGGTAAAATGCTTAGCCTCTTGTCCAGTCAAAACTTCGGCTCGGTAGAACTGGACAATGGTATCCACCTTGTACACCGGGAAAGTGTTTTCATTCATGCCTGCTGCTCCTACAAAAATAATAATAACAATAATAATAAAAAGCTACAATAATGTATTCTCTAAACGAGCTTCAGACATTGTTTACTGGCAAATGCGCCGACTCGAGCAGCTGTCAAGAGCGATAATGCACATTTGCCCGTTATAAATATCCGACACGGGAAATACAAAGATACATAATTATTTTACCATCTCTTTCGCAGTGTTGGTCCGCCATTATTGAAACCCTATAATTAATATCAAACTAGTATACTAACCAAGTTTACGCTTGCGTCCCTCGCAGTCAACTGAAGCAAATTTAAACTTTAGGCGCCTCTTTCGTCACTTCCGCCATACGTTCAATACGTCACGAATCGTCGTAAAAGCAATGCACGTAGCGCCCCATACTGGACAGTTTATGCTCCGACATGCACGGTTTTGTTTATAGGCAGTCAGGGGAATATGAGTACTTTTATTTCATTAAATAATAAATAAAAAATTATAAATTAGTTATCGTTACTAATTAATATTTTGTACATATGGATAGTGTGAGCTCATGCTTACTTAGTAATGCAACTTTTTCTTGAAGTGTGTTTCCAGTAAACAGAATACAAAAAGATGAGTGGAAAAATATGGATTTATATGTTAATTTAGTCTAATAACAGACCTTAAATATTATTAGATACTTATGCAATGACGTAATATTTTCATTAATATTATTATTTAATTTCGACCACTGAGGTATTTTAAACAAAAGCAATGCTTTTTACATACCAATCCATTTTGAATTGAATAAACAATACTTTTTTATTCTGAAGGGGAAATGTTTGGGTAAACATAATTTTCCAAAAATAAAAAAGTAGTAATTGATTATGTATCTGTGATGGGCTAAATAAATAGTGTAGGAACACTATAATGACTACAGTTGCATTTAAGACCAACCATAGTCTTTTTTTAATGCTTAAACAGGCAATACAAAAAGAACACTGCCAAGAAATCACGTAGAAATCCATAAAATAATGAACTAATATTTGTAACATAACATAATTAACAAACACAAAATGCATACACATTTACACTACCAGTCAAGTTTTGTAAGATTTTTTATGTTTTTTTTTTTTAAAGAAGTCTCTTCTGCTCACCAAACCTGCATTTATTTGACCCAAAGTACAGGTAAAACAGTACAATTTTGAAATATTTTTGTATTTAATTTTTAAAGCCGAATTTTTAACATCAATACTTGTTTCTGAAGGAACAATCACATGTTCCTTCAGAAATTATTCTAATATTCTGATTTACTTGATAAAAAAAAAAAAACATTTAGGCTATTGTTATTATTTTTATGTTGAAAACAACTTTGATGAATAGAAAGTTGAAAGTAATCTGAGATAAAAAATCTTTTGTAACATTATAAATGTCTTTATCATTACTTTTGATCAATTTAAAGCATCCTTGCCAAATAAAAGTATTCATTTTTATCATTTAAAAATTGGAGTATAAATAAATATACTCCAAGCTTTATGGTATGTTACAAAATCTTTTATTTATTTTAGATAAATGTTGATCTTTGGATCTTTCTATACATAAAAGAACCCTGAAACTGTTTTTATTGATGTTAATAATAATAAATGTTTCTTAAACAGCAAATCAGCATATTAGAATGATTTCTGAAGGATCATATGACACTAAAGACTGGAGTAATGATGCTGAAAATGTAGATTTGATCACAGGAATATATTATGTTGTAAAATATATTTAAATAGAAAGTAGTAATTTTAAATAGTAAAAATATTATATTATATTTAAAAAATGGATTAGAAATGGATTGTAAGAATGGATCATAATGGATTAGAAATGACATTACAAAGACATTATTAGATTTAAGGAGACCAACAATAGTAAAAAAAAAAAAAGAGAGACCAACCATAGTTTTTTTATTATTATTATTATTAAAGAAGAATGATTGAACATTACAAAAATATTGAAATGTAAATTCAGATACACAAAATATAAGAGCAATCTTAAACTGTAAACAGTGAACAAGAGGAGAAAAATAGACAAAATAAACTAATAACAACATAGAAAAATAACTAAATAAAAATAACTAACTAAATAAAATAATAATAAATAAATAAAACATAGAAACAACTAAACAATAGTTCAAATTGTCTTCCTTTTTCCTTAAGACATTCAAATGTTGCAGCGGGGGAGCATTACCAGAAAAAAAAAATCTTCAATGAAATGTAACAATATGTCATTCTTTTTGTTATTAATTTGCATTAGAGACTTTTTCAAAGCTTCCATTTCTGCTAAACATAAATTACACTTTGGTATGCATTTAGCATGAGACCAAAAATAGTTTTGAAATGCCTTGCCGCGTGGCGACGTCCGCAAAAACAAAGTCCGTGATTGGCTGACTGGACGTCGACGTCAGAATTCCATCCACAGCATCACTGCTTCGTTTGTTTTAATGTGACCGTTTCATTTTTTCGGTAATAAAAAGGTGAAAATATTTTAAACATGTCGAGTGCAGCGAGTAACTCATAATTCTGTTTATTTACCACGGTAAAGCAGTCAGGCGCTGCACTAAGACACCTAAAGCAGCGCTGTTGATGTGCTTTATCTCTTCCGCGTTGGCGAGCGTGCAGGTGCTGTGTGTATTTCTCCACGTCACTTGCGTCCGTGTGAAATAATCGGAGGCACCATAAGCTTCAGTTTATAGGTGAGCACTTACTGCACAGCTATGTCATTGATGGACTCCGATGACAGCTACGATTTAGTCTTTAAAATAGTTCTTGTTGGAGATGTCGGTGTTGGCAAAACTTGTGTGGTGCAGCGTTTCAAGACCGGTATATTTATCGAAAAACAAGGGAACACGATCGGCGTGGATTTTACCATGAAGACACTGGAAATACATGGCAAAAGGGTTAAGGTTAGTAACGTAGCCCATGCTAGTCTACACTTATTATGGTAATAGAATTCATTAAGTTTTAACTTCAAAGTCGACAGCTTGTCAATTGTCACAAAGTTTCCTCATAAAATTAAAAGTCTAACAAAATTGCCTTGCTTACTACAGTTATTGTCATTACTGTCAGGGTTATTACATTAATTTAGAGTAAACTTTATTTATTTATTTTTGACATATCATGGTAAACATTTTATACGAGGACAGACCGTTTCCTTTCAACGTTGACACTTGTGACGTTGTTGTTGGCTTTAGAGCTTAAAGTTGGCACACAGCGTCATTGGACAGTTATGCAATGGTCAAGGTGGTTGTTAAGCTGTAAACAATTTCTAATTGAAACTGTCTCTGAACTTCATTGAGTCTAATGGGCTTTAAAAGCTACACTTATGTTCTGTAACACTGCTTGAAAACTCATAAGCATTAGCCAGGCAATATGCTACACTAGCTTCTGCTGGATTTTACAACATAGACTCATCATGGAGGGTCTATCTAAACTTTTGTTTGTGATTTAGTCAATTCTAAACTAAAAACTCATTTTTTCTCTTAGTATTGTCTGTTGTTGTTGTGATTCCTGCAGTTGTAACTAGGGTGGTATCAACGCCGATCCAAGCTTTTTGAATGGATCGGATATCGGTGATGCGTGACCGATCCAAATTCGATAACGTTACCAGAGTTTGATTGAATAAATAGCAATAAATAATAGTCTACTGTAAAAACTATAATAGTTCATACAAGAACACTATTATTTTAAAACATTGCCTTAAAAATAAAATACATTTAAAATACGTTGCGCTGCTTACAAAACCACATGTGACGCGAGTGTGACAGGCGAGTTCACTTTTACATGCAAAGTCTACCTCAGCGCGGTAAATATGTCCCTGATTTGGAAATATTTTACTCTTGATACAGCAGCTAGTAGCACTGCAAATTGTAATATTTGAAAGCCAAAGTTCTTTATATGAATTTATGAATTTGATTACACTCATGCATGTATCTCTTTTTTTCACCCTTTTTTATCCAACAATGTGCAAGCAGATTTGGTATTTCTTGCTTTACCTAAAACAAATAAATCTTAATGACAAAGTGAATTGTATACATTCTTTAGTTTTGAAGGTAAAATACCCCCACTGATATCGGCCTGGTATCGGTATCGGCCGATACTCAGAATTTTTGGTATCGGATCGGTTTTGAAAAAATGGTATTGTTGCATCCATAGTTGTAACTGTTGTGTCATGTTATGTTTTTGTACTGCTTGAGCTTTAGATAGGTGCTTTATTTTGTACATTACACCTTATAGCTTATATAAATAGCTTAATGTAAGCACCCAATAGGCAGTCATTTTTGTAAACAGTATCTGAAAGTCATAAAGGTTGCTTTCAAATAATGAAATTGTGTTCATTTGGTAACATAGTAGAGGTGGAATGACAGTGGTGTAGTTTCTAGCAGGCTGTTGGATGCTTGCTCAGCCATTTTGAAATCTCTCTGTTTCTCATTGGCAGACTCAGCGTACATCAGCACTTTTTATTGTCCGTGTTGAGGCCGTGTTCACTATTGTCTTTTATTGTGCCAAGATCGTTTGCCTAGTTTCTGCAGAGCCCTTTGTGTAGTACATATCTGCAATTGTTAAAAGATAAGATTCTTTAATGGACATATATACTGCAAATAGAGAAAAAAGCAGTGGTCGGCCAGTATGCATTTTTCAGTGGCCAGTGGCGAGGAGAGAGCAGGGAGAACAATGAGCATAATGT
Source organism: Garra rufa (assembly GCF_049309525.1). Classification (NCBI taxonomy): domain Eukaryota; kingdom Metazoa; phylum Chordata; class Actinopteri; order Cypriniformes; family Cyprinidae; genus Garra; species Garra rufa. Next base: position 29,495,465 of record NC_133380.1, read on the forward strand.
CTCAAATGTTTGAGACCAGAGTTTTATTTTTTTTTTATGAGACCAGTAATTTAGTTTTTTGGTCTTGTAAACTTAGAAATAAAGTTTTGTGATTTGGGGTAAAAACAAAAAGTTATGATGCTAAACAAAGAATAAATATTTAAGATTCTAAATTTCAAGGTTATTACACAAGTAAGAAAAGAAGTAAGAAACATGAGCACTATGTACACTATAAAAGTGTTACATATTTTTCAATATAAATATACAGTTGAAGTCAAAAGTTTACATACACCTTGCAGAATCTGCAAAATGTTAATGATTTGACCAAAATAAGAGTGATCATACAAACAAAAAGCATGTTATTATAATATATTTTGCATAAAGTACGTTTACATATAGTCCACAAGAGAAAATAGTTGAATTTATAAAAATGACCCCGTTCAAAAGTGTTGTTACCTGAATTATTTTATTTAGTTTTTTTGACCGATAGTTGTTCACAAGTCCCTTGTTTGTCCTGAACAGTTAAACTGCCTGCTGTTCTTCAGAAAAATCCCAAATTTTTGTGTATTTGAACCCTTTCCAACAATGACTGTGTGATTTTGAGAGTCATCTTTTCACACTGAGGACAACTGAGAGTCTCATATGCAACTATTACAGAAGGTCCAAACGCTCACTGACACTTCAGAAGAAAAACACAATGCATTTACGTGCCAGGGGTGTAAACATTTGAACAGAGTGATACAGAGTGTACATTTTCTTATTTTGCCTAAATATCATATTTCTTTTATTTAGTACTGCCTTTCGGAAACTGCAGAAATATAGATGTTTCCCAGAAGACAAAATTAGTTACATTTACCCTTATCTTCAAATTTTAAAAGTTTTCACCCCCCAGTTCTTAATGCGTCGTGTTTCCTTCTGAAGCATCAGTGAGTGTTTTTCTGTAATAGTTGCATATGAGTCCCTCAGTTGTCCTCAGTGTGAAAAGATAGATCTCAAAACCATACAGTCATTGTTGGAAAGGGTTCAAATACACAAAAATGCTGAAAAACAAAATAATTAGTGGGACCTGAAGGATTTTTCTGAAGAACAGCGGGCAGTTTAACTGTTCAGGACAAGCAAGGGATTCATGAACAACTATCACCAAACAAAAGCAAACACAGGACCATTCAGGTAACAACACCGTATTAAGTATCAAGCGTATGTAAACTTTTGAATGGGGTAATTTTTATAAATTCAACTATTATTTTCTATTGTGGACTATATGTAAATTTCTTTTATGTGAAATATCTTATTCAGGTCAGTACTAAATAAAAAATAACATGCATTTTGTATGTTCCCTCTTATTTTGGTAAAATCATTAACATTTTGCAGATTCTGCAAGGTGTATGTAAAATTTTGACTTCAACTGTAAGTTAGTGAATTCCAGCATGCAAACAAGTGAAAACAGGAGCAAAATATGACATAAGCTGGGACAACTAATCATTTTGTAGTGATGAGTTGGACTTGACCAATTCTGTGATTTGGTAATTAGTGAATCAGTGGGGTTTTAGCTTGTGAACTGCAGCATTCTGATGTAACTACATGTATGTACAGAATAAGTAAATTGGATTAAATTTCAATCTAAGTACATGAATGTTAAAGGTTTACAATTAATAAATATTTTGTGGTATAGTTACAGATTTGGGATACAGCCGGACAGGAGCGGTTTCGCACGATCACACAGAGTTACTACCGCAGCGCCAATGGTGCCATCATCACTTACGACATCACAAAGAGAGCGACTTTTATGTCTGTGCCAAAGTGGATGGAGGATGTGAAGAAATATGGTGGCTCTAACATTGTTCCTCTTTTAATTGGTGAGTGCAAAGCTAAAGATTGAGTGCTCCTGACATTATTGGCTGCTTTCTTTATGAACTGTAATTGCTTTTAAGAAATAGATCACCCTAAAAATTAAAAAAAGATGAAAATGTACCATCAAGTCATCCAAGATGGAGATTAGTTTATGTCTTCATCAGATTTGGAGAAATGTAGCATTACATCCCTTGCTCACCAATGGATCCTCTGCAGTGAATGGGTGCCGTCAGAACGGGAGTCCAAACAATCCACAGGACCCCAGTCCATCAATTAACATCTTGTGAAGCCAAAGCTGCTTGTTTGTAAGAAACAAATCCATCATTAAGACATTTTTAACTTTAAATGTTGCTTCTGGCTATAATATGGGCCATAATCCATAACAACGCAACCTCCAGTTGAAAAAGTCTTCTGGTCTGAATCAGAACAGAAATGTGCACAGATCAAGCACTGTTTACAAGCCAAAATAGTCCAAAATATTGTCATGTTTTATTTAGGGATGAACCGAATGTTCAGCAACCCAAATTATTCAGCAAAAAATGCTTCGGCTGAATAAATTATACCAAACAATGAAGTGATGTGATCAAATAGAGGCGCACACTAATGCACCAAACATGTTGGCGGTGTGAAAGCTTTTAAAACTGTCAGAGAAAGACGCAAAAATCAAAGCACAGACAGTACTGCATCCCATGTCTTCGATGAGGAGAGAAAGGTGTGGTTGTTGCTAGTTACTGTATGATGACTGAAATCGTGAAATGGCTTTAAACCATTAGTAAATAAACTACAGAACTTTCTGTTGTCTAATACACGCACAAATTGTATTCATTCTGACAGCTCTGCACAAGCTTGTTAGCCAGGGTTCAAAGTCCAGAGCTTGAGGAAAATCTGTATCAATAAAATCAATAAAAGTCAACATTCATAAATGTTAGTATTGTGATTTTACTGTTGTTCTGTAAAATAAAATAAAAAAGGCAAAAATAATGATGACAATCATTACAACAGCTCTATTAATACATTTATTATAACATTCTCCTTTGCTCAGCAAAGCTGCATTTATTTGTACATTAAAAAACACATGCCTGATTCAAGAAGGGGGTCTTAAAAATGGAATATTATTTTACTAACTTAAGTGAAATTGTGCTTTGTTGGTAGGCTATAATGTCTACTAGAATGTTAAAAATGTTCAGTGTTAAGTAAATATTTTTAAATTGTTGTTTTTTAATTTTTAATTTATTTATTTTTTATTTTTTTGAAAAGCAAGACAAAACTGTAAAAAGCACATTTTGGCTATTTAATTTATGCAATGGTTAAAAAAAATGGCAAAATACATAGGGGAAAAATGCCTTCGGCCAAGTCTTTAATTTTATTCGGCTTTGGCCAAGAATTTTCATTTCGGTGCATCCCTAGTTTTATCAGCTGTTTGGTCATTCTTATGGCACCCATTCGCTGCAGAGGATCCATTGGTGAGCAAGTGATGTAATGCTACATTTCTATACATAATATGATGAAAATCTCGGTCCCACTTTACATTAGGTGGCCTTAACAACTATGTACTTACATTTAAATTAATGATTTGGTACAGTGTACTTATTGTGTACGTACATGTTTTTACATTGTATTTATATATTTTTAAAAACCTATATGTAATTACATTTGTAATTAATTTCTGTAATTACCACTGTTGAACCAACCCTTACACCCTAACCCACCCTGAAACCTACTCATACCACCAAACCTGCCCCTAACCTTACCCATATCCCACCTTAATAGAAGCAAAAGTGTTTTGCAATGCAATATGACCACATTAAGTACATTGTACTTTAAGTACACAATAATTAAGGCCACCTAATATAAAGTGTGACCAAAATCTCATCTACATCTTGGTTTCCTTTAAATAAACTTGATTCAGCAAAGTCTCTTTATTCAGTCCGTTAAACACTGCTAAATACTTTTTGAAAATGAAAACATTTTGCATCCCAGGTAATAAATCAGACTTGACCGACTCACGTGAAGTTTCATTTGAGGATGCACAGACCATGGCTCATCAGCTGGATTTTGTTAGCGCCATCGAGACTTCAGCCAAGGACTCTAGCAATGTGGAAGAGGCATTCAACAAAATGGCCAGTGAGCTCATTCTCAGACATGGCGGGCCCATGTTCACTGAAAATGTAACAGACAGCTTTAAACTCAACAGCAAGGATGTGACCAATGAGGGCTGGGCATGTGGGTGTTGATGACCGTTTCTTTCCTCTCTTTTTTTCCCAGTAAGCAATAAAAAGCTTTGGTTCTTACCACTCACTCAGTTATATAAATTGGGTCCTATCAGGCAGATGCTGCATTTGAAAGAGCAGATGCTAAATGTGAAGGAATGAGATTTTACAAACCTACAGTTGAATTGAACTGTGAATATGTTGGGTAGAGACCATTTTGATTGCCAAGCACATAATTATCACACATTTTCATTATGATTACAAATTTATTTACAATTTTTTTTACAAAATTATAAACTATTTTCTATAAAGGGAGCATAACACACAGTTTCACCCAAGCTCATGTTATTCTTGAGTACCCATAAAGTAGTACTGCGTCCTTCATATCTCCAAAAAGTCTTTAGTTGCTTTAGTGCGCTTCGATTGCCAACAAAATGCATACATTTGATGCCGTTTCACTTACCAGCTGCAGTTCTGAAGCATGAACAGGATTTTTTATAGCTGGGACCACTTCATCTTTCCGTATTAAACGATTTGTAAATCCAGCGTCGAACTGGACCTTGTTTATAAAACGTTTGTTAACAAACACATTTGCCCCGGAAAAACAAACCGCATCTACTGTTCACGTAACGCTGGGTTCTTAGGGAAGCTGAGCAAAGTTATTTTTGCCTTACAACCAAAACCACACTTATTTAGAGACATTCTTTCTCAGTTAAGTCCTCTGCAGCAGTGCAGCCAAAAGAAGCACGTTGATGGGCGTGCGCTTGCGCTTGCTCTGGTCAATGTGTGCGGGGGCACGCTTTTCCGGGAGAAATGCCCATACAAGGAGTTCCACCCATCTGAACGTCATAGAGACAGAGCACATTTAGGCCACGCCCACACCAGAGGGAAAACAATCTAATGCTCTCCATTGACTTTGTATTGTGGGAAGCAGATTTCTTGTCATTTTCTTGTCACAAAACACAGAACAATGTCTAAAAGCTGCTATGAGACAAGGTGTACAGTAAACAAGCTAAAAACACACAGAACTACGTTTTTATAAGCTGTTGACCCAAAAAACAAGTGTTTAAGGACACAGATAGTTGTAGATGTCAGGGTATTTCACGTTGGGCCATTCCGTTGGATCATTTCTCCAACAAAAGTAAGGTAAGGATAAGGTGCACTGACATAGACCAATAAAATGTAGTTTCTCAATAGATCTCCTCCTTTCAGGGTGGTGAAATAATCCTTTGACATGGTTAAATAATGAATGTTTACTGTCGCCGTTAAATTTCCCTCCAGCGGGCGTAGTTCTCAGAGTAATATGACACGTTGCGCTCTACTTTTGTGTTCTTAAACACTCGTTTTTTTAGGTCGACAGCTTATAAAAACGTTCTGTGCTTTTTTAGCTTGTTTACTGTACACCTTGTCACATAGCAGCTTTTTGACGTTGTCTCTGATTTGTTATTAGGGATGCACCGATCCGACTTTTTCAGTCCCGATACCGATGCCTGGGCTTTGTATATCTGTCGATACCCGATACCGATCCGATACCATTGTTGAATTAATAATAAACTGCATACCTTCCACCTTATACCTTCCTTTCACCATGTAGAAGAAACTAAAGGCACCAAACTTTCCTAACTAAACATTACTTTCCTAACTAAGACACAACAGATGTAATGTATTGACTACTTATTTATTTGTTATTTAAAGAACAATTGTGCATTCAAATCAAAAATAGAATGTAATCAAACCTCTTAAAATAAATTTAAATAAATAAAATGTAGTAGTTTTTTACCACCACCCCTCGAAACATTTCCTTTGCAGACATTGCAAACAGCCGTTGAACAGGTTGGCGCGGCAAGCGTGAAGTATCTCCACACAGCCGACTCCTTGGCTCGCTCTATGTTGCTTATGCTCCAACTGTTCCAGCATGCGACACACGTGCTGCTAATGAATGACGTGGGATCTGCTGCGACCTATATTTACAGTCACTGGCTGCGACGGAAGAAGAAAAAAATATAGGAAAAAAACTGGATCGGCCCGTGGATCTGTTAATTTTTCCGATACCCGATCCAGCTATTTTTTCAATATCGGGGCCGATATCCGATCCTAATATCGGATCGGTGCACCCCTATTTGTTATAGTCAGAAATGACAAGGAGGCAGCTTCCCGCAATACAAAGTCAGTGGAGAGCATTGGTTTGTTTTCCCCCGGTGGGCATGGCCTTCTGATTATGGCGCGTGGCGCTCTGTCTCTATGAAGAGCCATGATCGAAAAAAACGTTCCGAAACTTGTAAGAAACCCGGAAGTGTGTATCTGGTACAGAAATACTCTGTTATACGTCCAAAACGTTTTTTGAAACATTGGCTATGTTTAGCATGGGAATCCAACTCTTTAACAGTGTAAATAACTTAACATGCTTGAAACAGCATTGGACCCCCCTTTAAATTTAGGCTTGAAAGGACTAATAACACAGTGTCATAACAAGTAAGGCATTTCAGTAAGAAACGATTTGTCTGTCCACACTGAACACACAACCACTGTGTGACGAGTTTGATGATTAATGTGCAGTCATGTGTAGCAAGACTTTGGACCAATGAGATTTCACAATGGGCAGTGCTTCCTAGCGCAACACCTCACAAATATAAACTAAGCTGTTGATAAAATGTCCTATCACTTGTCGGACCAGCGGTTAGGGTTACACGTGTATGTGACACATTTACGTCTCAGCAGAACTTTTGTACTGTATGTTTCGGTTGCCCATTAAACTTATCAAGGAAAGATACCATCTTTAATTGATGCAAATGCAAACAAGCCGTTAGAGATAGACAGTATGACCAACACAGATTATGTCTCATTCCATTTGTGGTAAATATGTCGTCGAACCAGACTAAGGTCCACTGCCACTTGCTTAATCTTTCTAATAGTTATCTAATAGTTATGTAATTGTTTCAAGACGTTTTTCAAAATGCCTCAGCAATGCTAAAGTCATCGTCATCAATATTTCTAACTTTTATAGCTACTCGAGATTTCAAGAGCAGATGCAGCAGTGATAGTGTGAAAATGTTGAAATTGACACTGGGCTGATAGGCAAATCACGTTTCTTCCACGCAAGGGAATTTCTGTAGAGTTTATTGGGTTTGTGACTTTCCCTTTTCCCCTCTATTAGTTTTGTTGACCTGAATTCTCAGCATGGTATCAGCCACCATGGTCCTAAGACATTTTGCCTATGTTTTCAATACGTTTTTAAGATTTAAAGAAATGCAACGTTTTTAAGAATGCATTGAAAAAACATTACTGTTGTAAATGAGTGGCCATCTGAAGTTATCTTGGTTTGATTACAGTGTGTTTACTGTATTTTCCTAACGCCTGCCATGATTGGCTTCTATTTTGTGTAAATGTGTGTTTTTTATAAACTGGACCATTGTAAAAATGCAGACTGTTCTTGTAACCCTTTTGAACTTACATTTTATTATAGATGTCTCATGGGCATTGGTATTTTATATTTTGCTATCATTTATATATAAAAAGCCTTGTTAAATTATAATAGAGTTTAATAAACTAGCTTTTTAAATTACAATGGTAACATTGTACCATGTTTAAATTGTGACAAGATTGCGCTGATGAATTCAGAAATAACATCAATTGCTGTTTCATCTCAAGTAAGTATGAATAACCAGAGCCATTTTGCATGCAGTAGCGTATTTGTATTTGCCTGCAATATCTTCTTAAGGTTAAAAGCTCAGTTTGGTACTTTTTAAATACGTCTTTTGAATCAAGACACAATATATGTCTTTCAAATCAAGGTCTATGTTCAGTATATGGTATGGTGGCAGCCTTTAAGAATGTAACGCCTTTAGTTTCACAGTTTGGAAAATTTAATTTGCTTTTTCGTTATATCGAATTTTTGATGAAGTATGTGAGTGAAAGAAGACAGTATTTGAAATATGATCATGTCAGATGTACTTGAAGGAATATCATTGTGGAAGAGGATTCTTCGGAGAATATATAGTGCCTTTTAATATTATTGTAGTTTATTTTTAATGTCATCATGTTATTACTATGCATTTTGTTGTTTTTTGTCAATCAGTTTTGAGAAACATGATCAATTTGTATTTGGTGATAAATTGTTACATTATTTTATAAATAAAATGATCACAGCATAACTTGTATGTAAGATGTTAAAAATGTACTAGTTTTTTTTTTTTAATGTTTAATTAATTTTGAAAACAAAAATGTTATAAATGGTCACATATGTAGAAAACTACCTCAAAAATTAAACCAGATAACACGTCATCGGATGCCCATTTTCCACAAGTTTCATATGATTGTTTAGGGTCTTAATGAAAAGTCTCTAATATACTTTGGTTAAAAATTCTCAATAGTAGTGTAAAAATATACTCTTTTACCTTGTCAAAAATCAGCTCTGCAAAAATACATCTCATTTTATCACATGGGCGCTTTAAATGCAAATGAGCTCGCCCGCCCTCTCTGCTGA
>NC_133380.1:29504487-29565779 GCF_049309525.1 Garra rufa
ATATATATATAATATATTTTAAAATGTAATTTATTCCTGTGATCAAAGCTAAAATTTCAGCATCGTTACTCCAGTGTCACATGATCCTTCAGAAATCATTCTAATATGCTGATTTGCTTCTCAAGAAACATTTATTATTATTATTATTATTATTAATATTATCAATATTTAAAACAGTTGAGTACATTTGTTTCAGGATTCTTTGATGAACTGAAAGGTCCAAAGATCAGCATTATATACAGTTGCAATCAAAATTATTCAACCCCCCACAGACTGCAGTACTTTACAAATGATTTTTGCTCTTTCTGAAGATCCAGGACTAAATTGCATCTACAACAGTTTTCTGGCATATTAAAAAGTGATAATGTCAATATATAATGTAATGTTTTTGAGTTATATGATTTTTTAACAACACAGCTACGTCAGAATTATTCAACCCCTATTCAACGTTGCTGTTTTAAGACAGTTATTTTTATGGTCAGAATCAAAATTGTCTTAAAACATAATTAAGCCTTTACAAACTTATTAAAAATGGAATTAGCTTGGGGTGTTACACATAGTATACTCTTAGCCCATGCATGTGCTGAAGATGAGTAGCAAATATGGTAAAGTCAACAGAGCTCACGCAAAATCAATAGAGAAGAAATAGTTTGCTATATTAGAAAGTCTAAAACTACATGAAGATTTCTAAGACATTACAAGTTCCTAGAGACACAGCAGGCAGTCGTATTCCTAGATTAAAGTGTGTTGAACCAGAAAACCTTTGAGGCTGTTGAACAAAAAAGCACAATATCATAAAATGTTTGATCAGATCAACTGAGAAAAACGTGCAATGTACAGCCAAAGACTTGCAAGATGACCAGACAAAAGGAGGAAAAACATTTCAATGCCATGTAAAAGAAAAACACTAGACAAGTATGGCCTTCATGTTGAGGAATCTTGTGGAATAACACTCTTGACCAAGGACAACAAAAAGGCTGCCTTGAACATGCTAAAATTATTTTAGTTAGACCTGTGGAGTTCTAGAAAAAAAACGTTTTATGGAGTGATGTGACCAAACTAGAACTTTTTGGACGTATGGATCAGAGGTACGTCTGGTGCCAAAAAGACAAAGCTTATAAGCAGAAGAACACCATCTCCTTCATCAAACAAGGAGGTGGGCCAGTCCTGTTATGGGGTTGTTTTACTGTAGCAGGAAGTGGAAAACATGACTATACAAAGGATATCATGGATTCTTTGAAGTGCCAGGCCATTTTAGCAAAAATTGTGATGCTTTTTGTGCAATGTCTGAAGCTAATGATCAATGGAATTTTGCTGCAGGACAATCATCCTAAAGTATACATCCAAATCTACTTATGCTTGGTTCAGAGGTCAGTCATAGAATGTTCTTGAGTGGCCTGTTCACTCTCCAGATTTAATTATCATAGAAAATACTTGGTTGAATTTGAAGAAAGCAGTGGCAAAGTGAAAACCAAAGATTATCAGTGATCTCAAAGCTTTTTCAGGTGAGGAATGGGCCAAGACTGCAGCAGAAATGTGACAGAAGCATCTAAGCACTTCCAGGCAGTGTTTATTAGTGGTTTTAAAGAATAAAAGATTTTACACCACATTTAACTTTTGAGGGTTGAATAATTTTGAACATGAATGTTTAGAGCCAATTTGATTTTTTTCTTACGTTCTCAGAATTACTCAAATGTGTTATTAATAAACTTTCTTTAATAGTTTACTGATGCCTATGTTGAATTGTTTTCACAAAATGGTTGTTCTCTGCAGAAAAATGTCTTGCAGGTCAAGGGGGTTGAATATTTTGATTGCAACTGTAAATATAAGTTTAATATATAAGAAATATAAAACTTTTGTAACATTATATGCTACCATCAAAAGCTGGAGTCAGTATATTTCATTTCATTTTTTTTTTTTATTATTATATAAATTAATAACTTTTACTTAGCAAGGATGCTTGAAATTATCGAAAGTGATGATTAAAGACATTTATGATGTTACAAAAGATTTCTATTTCAGATAAATGCTGTTCTTATGAACTTTCTATTCATCAAAGAAGCTGTAAAAGTTTTACTCAGCTGTTTTCAACATAATAATAATAAATGTTTTTTGAGCAGCAAATCAGAAATATTAAAATGGTTTCTGAAGAATCATGTGACTGGAGTAATGATGCTAAAAATTCCACTTTCAAATCACAGGAATGAATCACATTTTAAAATACATTCAAAAGTCAAAATATTTCAAAATGTTACTGTTTTTGCTGTACTTTGGATCAAACAAATGCAGTCTTGATGAGCAGAAGTGAATCCTTTAAAAAAATACTTGACTGGTAGTGTATATGTACAGAGTATACATTTGAGGCTAAACTTTATTAAGTTGGCTTGAGAAAGCCAACTTACTGAAATGATATTTAAACGTACAGTTATTGTCATTCTTCTGAGACTAAAATGTCTGACTGCTACTCAGAATATCCTCAGAAGCTTTAACTCCACAAACTCAGCCCAGATCTTCAGACTAATCTGAGTCAAGTTGCTATATCTGTTCTAACTGATTGGACTTTTCCTAAAAATGACGATTAAAACGGGGAAAAATCCCATAGACTTAACAACTTGCTAATCATGAAAAAACACCTAATCATGCTAACCATGATAGAAACATACTAGCAACCTGTTAGAAACATGTTAGCAATTTGATAATCATCCTAACAACATGTTAGTAATTGTTAATCATGTTAAAAACATACCAGAAACATGCTAATCATGTTAGCAATATGTTATTAACCTGCTAATCATGCTAACAACATACTAGTAACTTGCTAATCATGTTAAAAACATGCTAGTAAAATGCTAGTCATGCTAGAAACATACTACCGACATGTTAGAAACATGTTAGCAACTTGCTAGTAACATGTTAATCATGCTAGAAGTAAACTAGCAACATGCCAGTAACTTGATAATCATTCTAACAACACGCTAGTTACATCTATCTCTGACAGACTGTATTACCTATTAAAATATTCAAACTTTAACCTTTTTAAAACTACTTTAAACTTCAAACTATTTCAGAATGAAAACCATTAAACTTAAAACTTTTCAACTTTTTTAAACTTTCAGGTCCAGCTTTCTCAAGCCAGCTTAAAGTTTGTCTTGACAAACTTTTTTATCTAGTTTAGTTTATAATTTCAAGTGGCAAAATTGGCAACTCTTTGTCGACCTTGATTGAACTACCAGAATTTTGAACTACCTACCAGACATGTTTATTGTAGGTGCAAACCTTGCACTAGGTCATCATTTACTGGTAAAATATAATAACAAATGTCCAAATGAATGGCTTTTATTTTCTACAAGGTTGTTTTGTCTCAGTGCAAATCTCACCATAATGTTACAGTGTAACAGTAACCAAATCAAACATAAATAACCTTTTAAAAAAATGGAGGTGTAACAATGTAACAATTATCAATGTAAAACTGGCACAATGAAGGAATTAATATGCAGTATTACACATATAACTCTATTAAAACAGTAGACCATGTTTATGGGACCTGTAATGATAAAATGGCAAAACACTAAGTTACGGTAATATGATTTTAACAATGTATGAAAAATAATAGAAGTACTAATGGTCTTTGACAGTCTATTAAAAAAAAAAGATGTGCAGGCAGACTGATAGCCCTTGCAATCCAGGGATGCAGAAGAACCGCTTCCAGAAAGTTACAGATTCAATCCATTTTGGGCTTCTGCCACAGTTTTGGCCTTATTATATTCATCCCACATCAGTCTACAGCTGGAACACTGTGTATTTCATGACTCAGTGGCCTGAACGGCCGCTCTTGCCTCTTTACCCACACTAAAGAGTAGGATATGCAGATCTGTTCAGCCAGAGCTTATGAAAAAATACTGTTAGACCACGAACACTAAAATGAAATCATGCTATCCAGTAAAGCTAAAATGCCACAAGATCTTTAATGATGGCTCCGTCGTGCATTGTGCTTATTTGTGGAGGTTTTCTCCATAAAACACGGACTAAAATGGAAAGGCATGGAATCATACAGACTGTTGAGACTTGATTAAATCATTAACATCACTAGATTTACGTAACTAAACTGCTGTCCCGAACTTCTCCATCTCGAAGATGAGTTCAACGGCAGCGTCCACGTCCTCTACGATCCTCTCTGGCTCCACCAGAGCAGGGTCGAAGCGGAAATCACGGTGGCCGTGGAAGACTGTCTCTTTGATGCACTGGTTGGCATCTTTAGGTAACTCCATGTGGGGGTTGTAGACACCAGTGCACACCAAGATGGACTTGCAGGATGTGGCGGAGGGCGAAGCGAGCTCACTTTCCCAACCGTTGTCCATGTCTACCTCCTGAGGGACGCTGGTGGGCGTCCCTGTTCCAGTCACCATGTTTGCCACTGCTTTGGTGGTGTTCCTGGCTATCCGTTCCTCAAGGTAGCGGTTGTAGAGGTTGGCACCATAGATGTCAGTCATCAGGTTGTCCCTAATTGCATTTAGAAGATTAACGTCAGATTTCATTAATTCCTAAAAATGTCCTTTCATGTCCATTTCTTAAATTTAATAGATAGATTTTGTATTCTGTTTTGTTTTCTACTATGGTTTCTGTGTGTGCTATTGTATTTTATTATATTATTTAACCAAAATAAGAGAGATCATCAGAGAAAATAATAGTTGAATTTATAAAAATGACCCCATTGTCCTGAACAGTTAAACTGCCTGCTGTTCTTCAGAAATATCCTTCAGGTCCAAAAAAGTCTATGGTTTTTCAGCATTTTTGTGTATTTGAACCCTTTCCAACAATAACTGTATGATGTTGAGATCCATCTTTTTACACTGAGGACAACTGAGGGATATGCAACTATTACAGAAGGTTCAAATGCTCACTGATACTTCAGAATGAAACCCAATGAATTAAGAACTTTTTGAATTTGAAGATCAGGGTAAATTCAACTTATTTTGTCTTCTGAGGAACATGCAAGTAGCTTCTGAAGGGCAGTAATAAATGAAATAAAATTATATTTAGGTGAAATGAGAAAAATGTACACATCTCCATACTGTTCGAAAGTTCTCACCCTCCGGCCCTTAATGTATCATGTTTTCTTCTGAAGCATAAGTGAGCGTTTGAACCTTCTATAATTTGCATATGAATTCCTCAGTTGTCCACAGTGTGAAGAAATTACCAAATTTCACAAAAAATGCTGAAAAAACAAATAATTTGTGGGACCTAAAGAATTTTTCTGTCCTCTGTGGATCATTTAGGTAACAACACAGTATTAAGAATCAAGTATATGTAAACCTTTGAACAGGGTAATGTTTTTATAAATTCAACTATTATTTTCTCTTGTGGACTATATGTAAATGTTTTTTATTATGTGAAATATCTTATTCAGGTCAGTACTAAATAAAAAAATAACTTGCATTTTGTATGATCCTTCTTATTTTGGTAAAATAATTAACATTTTGCAGATTCTGTAGGTGTATGTAAGCTATTGACCTTCAATGTTACGATGATTTTACACCAGTAAAATAAAACTAGAAGCTAAAGTTCGAAAGCAAACTTTAAATGTTGGCTTGGAGAGCCAACCTGGGCAGCCTTCGGGCAAAAGAGGCAGAGCACTTGTGTGTCCGGCGTTCTCGAGCTGCCCCGCTGCGAAAATGCAACCTTGCTATTTCATTTTCTAATAAAAAAAGCAGACTAGGCTATGACAACAGGTTCAACAGAGTTGGCTAGCTGGATGTGAAATAATTATTTGTATTGATTTTATATGCTTGTAATTGTTTTCCCTGTTTGCCATTTCAAAGTTCTGTCATCTAAATGAAACACTGTAAAAATAGTCTTTGAATTGAGATCTTGAAGGATTAGTTATCCTGTGGCCCCCTCTTGTGAACAACATTACTATTATTGCCTTCATCTCTGAATCATATTAACATTGCATCGTTTTAATTAGGGATGCACCGATCCGTATCGGCCGATCACTTGCGCGTTTTGTCAGTAAAGCCGGTTCTGTAATCAGCGGTAAATGCCATCAGGTGCGTGATTTCACGTTGAGCCGTATATACTACACACAGCCGTTGTTCACTGACGAGCTGCGCACATTCACACTGATAATGAACATTGATTCGCGCAGCTCGTCGGTAAACAACGGCTGTGTGTAGTATATACGGCTCAACGTGAAATCACGCACCTGATGGCATTTACCGCTGATTACAGAACCGGCTTTACTGACAAAAAACGCACAAGCATGATCGGCCGATTCGTATCGGTGCATCCCTAGTTTTAATTATATATTGATTCTTGTTAGAGCAATAAATAAATGGAGTTTATGTTAAATATTATGGAGTAACATTGAAGACAGAAAGCAGAATGCGGCCTCTTTGATGTTGAAATCCAATATAATGATCCACATCCGATTTATTTCTCAACAGTTCATGTTCACTTGAGACATAAACGACTGTTTTCGATTATATTCGTTAAGCTATGATGTATTTTGAAATGATCTTGTCTGTGTTTATCCGAGAGAAGCGTTTCTTATTGGCAGAAGCGAGGATTAATGTAGTGTGGAGCGCGTGCGTCAAAGCCATGACGCGTTGCTGTGTAGTTGAGCCCAAAAGCAGAAATAAGCAAGCATTTTACCTAATATATTACTAATATAATATATTAATAATATAATATATTAATATATTACTCTACTATTATTATGTTGAATCGCTGGAGTGTTTTTATTTAAATACATTTAAAAGACATGCAAATGATGTCTTTGTTGACAGACTGAGAAATGCGAGCCGTGCCGCCCATGTTAGTGAAACCTATAAAACAGCTCATTTGCACTCAATGTAGCTCTTTAAAGCAACACCAAAGAACTTCGCTCCTTCTACAGGTTGGAAGCGGAATTGTCCATTACTGCTGTCGTAAATAATTTAGCCTACCGTCGCGTTTGGAGGCTATCCCGAAGGGATACATCTACGACCGGAAACTAACAATGAAATTAATTGTTCTAGCTATTAGATTGTGTTTTTTTTAACGTCTACACCTACCCCAACCCTAAACTTAGCCCTTCCTTACTATAATAAAAAAACAGTATTATTGTTGTAGCCTACAGTGTGATAAAAATAACGTTAGATTGATGTGCGCATGCCCAGTAGCGAATCATGTCTCCCTTCTAGTCTTTACCATCCAAGACCGGCTTTGGAAATAACGATGTCCAGTGACAAGGTAGAGTATGTTGCATGACTTTATGGAAGTATGAAAACGAAATAAAACATAATAATGACATTGTTTGCTATTTTTTTTCCGTAAAGCAAGTCGCATTTGTAGTCTCATTTGAACTACAAAACCGCTACCCGACGACCCAAACTTACATAGTGCTGTTATGGCCGATAGAGGGTCGCAAAGCGAATGCGGAAGTGCCGGTTCACCTTATGAGTTGATGAACCACTGACACGAGTTCGGAAACATTATGCCGCGTTCCAGACAACCCGTAACTCGTGTTTTTCCGACCTTCTACCAGTGAAAGTGCACTGGAACGGCAGTCAAACCCGTGACTTCCCTCTCGTGAACTCGTACTAGATCGATGTACTCCCATTTACGAGTTCTGACGTAACATAACAATGTCAGCCCTAATGCGTGCGGTGTTTATGCAAGTAGCTAGTACGGTGAAAAATAGAGCTTAGGACAACATAACATTGCAATCAAATTAATAATAATATAAAAATAATAATAATTCATAATGTGCCCAGGCAGTTTGGCGTGACTTGCCTGGAACGCTACGTGAGTCGTGGTTTGAAGTGGTGATTTACCAGTTAAAAAACCTGCCTGGAACGCAGCATTATTTTAAGGTAAAAAAAAACCTCTTTGGTGTTGCTTTAAAATGTTCTTCTATATTTATTGTGTACAATCGCTGTTGTGTTTTTATTTAAATGCTTTTAAAAGACGTTCAGTGATGTATAGTTCGCAGACGGAGAGCCGTAAGCTCGTCTGTATAACACTCTGAAGACAGCGCTTTCGGATCGAAATAAAATAGCTCACAAATGCCTGAATTTACGTCTTGATGTGTTCTAATGGGTGGATTGACTTAAATCGCTGTAATATTTAAATTTTAAAGCCGGTCAATTTCGTGCAAATGGTGTCGTTTTGTGGGCAAGTACACAGAATGTACGCGGTGAAGGAGAGCTTTCGGTTTGAAATAAAACAGCTGCAAACAGCCGAATTTAGCTCTTGATGTGTTCTTATGGGTGGATGGAATGCAATCGCTGGAATATTATAATTTTAAGGGCCGTATAATGCGTGCAAATTAGTTTCGTGAGCACATGCACAATGTACGTGCTGAAGGCTAAAGTGAAAGTAGGTAAGAGGTCACACCGGCCCTCCCTTCAGTGGAGTGGAATTGCTCCTTTAGAAGGGGGCATTTTTTCTCAGCCTATGCAAGTCTATGGGAAAAATTTCATGTTCAAAAATTAATAATAAATAAACTGTAAGTCTGATCAGTCTAAAAAGATATATCAACAATCTCGTGGTCAGGGTCCAGGTCTCTGCCAAGTTTGGGGATTGTGGCATTAAAGCCCTAGGAGGAGTAGCGTTTGGAAAATTTAGGATCAGAATAATAATAATAATATGTTTAAGTAGAATAACAGTATGTTGGCTCTCGAAGCCAACATAATGAAATAAAGAGTAGGCTGTCCACTTCAAAAGTTATAAGCCAGAACATACATAACATCAAAAATGCTCAACCCCTCCCCATAAAATATGCCAAATTTCACAAATGTTTGCAGTTCTAGAGGGCAATAGACTTTCAGCAAGAAAACTATTATGTATCTGCACACTTGTACTCAGTGTACGACCCCTAAAGATTACTGTCCACAACATGTGCTGAAAACTTTAAAGGAAGTGTTCACCCCAAAATCAACATTTGCTGAAAATATGCTTAGCTTTTGTTTCTTCTTCAGATTTGGAGAAATGCAGCACAAGCTGCTTGTTTGTGAAAAACAATTCATTAAGGCACATCTGCCCAAAATATGAGTGCATAATCCATAAAAGTGTATCCTCCAGTGAAAAAGTCAATCTCCTGTTGTCCTTTCACATAAAAATCCAGCCACATATTTTTCAGAGCTGTTTTGGATTGTAAACAGTGCATGATCTGTGCATATTTCTCTCCTGATTCTGACCAGACGACTTTTCACTGAAGAAAGCAATATTATGGATTATGGACTTTAGCCAAAAGCTAAAAATGTCTTAATTGTATGACAAACACACAGCTTTTCACTTCACAAGATGTTAATTGGACTGAAGTTATGTGGATTACTTGTGGATTATTGATGTTTTTATCAGCCATTTAGACTCTCATTCTGATGGCACCCATTCACCGCAGAGGATCCATTGGTGAGCAAGTGATGGGATGCTACATTTCTCCATATCTGATGAAGAAACTCATCTACAATTTGGATGGCCTGCCAACAAATGTTCCTTTTTGGGCAAACTATTCATTTAAGCGCCATTATCACAGAATATATTTTATAAAAAATAAGGGTGATTAACATTTCATTGGACATATCTATAATGGAATAAGCAAATATCCCATATGATATAAATATTATCAGACATATAGTACTGTGCAAAAGAACAAATCTGTTTTAAAGGCAAAGGGAAGGCCAAATATTGATGTGAAATAGTTAATAGAAGTTAACCGTTGAAAAAACAGGTACATTTCTCCAAGTGTTTTGAAGATGCTGCCACAGTTCCATCACATCATGTAATTCCATACAGACTGAATGATTATTTTAAAATCAGATCTGTGTGGACCATTTGTCAAAAATCTGAAAATATTATTATACTTAACAGCAAAATCAATGGCTGAATGTTTAGACTTTGGCAGAGTAACTGTGTTATTTTGCTCTGGAAACTGAATATAATAAATAATATCATAAGCAAAACAACAGTGTAGGCAAAGGGTAGACTATTGTGTTTTGTCTGCAAGCTAATTTTCTCTGAGATTTGAAATCCTTCCACATACACACTGAGGAAACATGCTGGCCTATTTAATGTGCATGTGTCTTACCCGATAGCATAAAGGGATCTGATCGGTGCCCTCCAGCCTCTCTCAGCAGCTTGTTCTCTAATGAGGAACTCAGCAAAATGGTAAGTCAGTTCGCTTGGCTTCCCCATGAGGGCCTCGTACTTCAGGTCTTTTCCAGTGATCTTCTTATAGATGCTCTCCAAACACACCATGAAAGTGCCATGACCGAATCTGTTGATGGGAGATTTTCATTCATTACTTGGCCAGTCTCAGATCTGGTGGCTTGGCTCAATTTATTATTACATTTCAATGCATCATGTTTAAAAACTCTTAAAAATAAAGGTTCCAAAGTGATGGTTCTTTGTGGAACCATCAATGCCAATAAAGAACTTTTATTTTTAAGAGTGTTTTAAGAGTGTTTAAGAGATTATAAGTCCTTTATGGATATGGTCTAACAAACAAATGCAATAAATCAAAAACATTGCTGATAAATATTCAACTAGCCCACCTTGGTGAAAGTGCCTCTGCCATCCACATTAGATCCATGTTACAGGCCAAGAGCGGCAGATGTGTGGAGTGAGTGGTTTCGTAGACATTGCTCAGATTCCCGTTGGTGAGAAGGACGTCAATAATGAGCTGTAAGTTCGTCTCCCATCGAATGGGCTCCCCAAACAGAACTACAGCTAGAGTTACAAAAGAAAAGACGTGAAGTAAAGCTATTATCTGTCTTTGAAAACAAAAACTATATACCCTTATATGTTATTACATTATTGTTTCTGTTACAATACAGGTTCCAGCTTAAAGGATTAGTTCACTTCCAGAACAAAAATTTACAAATAATGTACTCACCCTCTTGTCATCCAAGATGTTCATGTCTTACTTCAGTCGTAAAGAAATTTTGTTTTTCGAGAAAAACATTTGAGGATTTTTATCCATATAATGGATATGTATGGTGCCCCCAAGTTTGAACTTCCAAAATGATCCCAGCCGAGGAAGAAGGGTCTCATAAAAGTATACAGTGAAGCCCAAGATTATTCATACCCCTGGCAAATTCTGACTTAAAGTTACTTTTATTCAACCAGCAAGGTTTTTTTGACCGGATATGAAAAAAAAAAATATATTTCTCAGCTTTTATTTACATTTGAACAAAAAGTGGCATGTCCAAAATTATTCATACCCTTTGCAAACTGTCACACTCTATGGGAAAATCCAAAGTTCTATACCATTCCAAATAGTCTAAGCTGTTCTAAAGCATCCTAATTACCCTGATTCATTGGGAACAGCTGTTTTAATCAACTCAACAGGTGAAAAACAGAAGCTCTCTGCTGTTGGTTTGTGGACAGTCATGGCTAAGACAAAGGAGCTCACTGAGGACCTGCGCATTGTGGCTGCTCACAAGTTAGGAAAGGGCTATAAGATCATACCTAAATGTTTTGAAGTTGGCCTTTGCAAATGCTCATCTGGACAAAGAAGAAGAACTCTGGTCTTCTGTTTTATGGTCAGATGAAACAAAAATTGAATTGTTTGGCCACAATGATGTATCCTTCATTTGGCGTAAAAAAAAGGAGAAGCCTTCAACCCTAAGAACACCATCCCCACTGTCAAATATTGTGGTGGAAACCTAATGTTTTGGGGGTGTTTTTCAGCCGGTGGACCAGGGAACCTAATCACAGTAAACGGCACCATGAAACCATGGCCTTGGGCACCAGTGGACATTTCAGCATGACAATGACCCAAAACACACAGCAAAAGTGGTGAAGAAATGGTTAGAAGACAAAAACATTAACGTTTTGCAGTGGCCCAGCCAGAGTCCTGACTTAAATCCAATTGAGATTCTGTGGAGGGAGCTAAAAATCAGGGTGATGGCAAGGGGACTCTCCTATCTGAAAGAGTTGGAGCTCATTGCTAAAGTTGGATGGGCAAAAATACCAGTGGAGACATGCAAAAAGCTGGTCAGCAATTATAGGAAGCGTTTGATTGCTGTAATAGCCAATAAAGGCTTTTCTATTGATTATTGAGAAGGGTATGAATAATTTTGGACATGCCACTTTTTGTTCAAATGTAAAAATAGATAAGTAATAATTTTTTCCACAATGATGCCTCTTGTACATCGTCTTATTATCTTCTGGGAGACATCTGTGTCATTTCTAATAAAAAAAAAAACCTTGCAGGTTAAATAAAAGTAACTTTAAGTCAGAATTTGCCAGGGGTATGAATAATTTCGGGCTTGACTATATAAATTGTCAATCTTCACTACATAAGACCCTTCTTCCTTGGCTGGGATCGTTTAGAGCCCTTTGAAGCTGCATTTAAACTACACTTTGGAAGTTTAAACTTGGGGGCACCATACATATCCATTATATGGAGAGAGATCCTGAAATGTTTTCCTCAAAAAGCATAATTTCTTTATGACTGAAGAAAGGAAGACATGAACATCTTGGATGACAAGGAGTGAGTACATTATCTGCAAATTTTTGTTCTGGAAGTGAACTAATTCTAAGACATATCAAGCATGTATACAGTACACTACCATTTGTGTATACACTACTATTTAAATTTTGGGGTGGGTAAGATTTTTATTGTTTTTGAAATAAGTAACGTCTGCTTACCCAGACTGAATTTATTTATTCAAAAATAGAGTAAAAACATTAATATTGCGATAATTTCAATGTAATTGATTCCTATGATCAAAGCTAAATTTTCAGCATCATTACTCCAATCTTATATCAATCATTCTAATAAGCTGATTTGCTGCTCAAACATTTCTGATTATTATTAATGTCGAAAACAGTTGCTGCTGAATATTTCTGTGGAAGCTGTGATACTACACTATTTATTTATTTAGGGATGAATAAAAAGTTCAAGAGAACAGCATTTATTTGACTGAACTGATTAAATCACTGAATCATTTGCTAATTGCTATGATCTCATGTGAGTGTCGATGGAAGATACATTAATGTTTTTGATTTAAGACTAGACAGATTTTTTTTTAAATGATGTTTTTGATTAATTATGCACATAAAAATACTGCAATATTCCATTGAAATGGTATCTTGATTTCATGGTAAAGCTGAAAATATTGTTATGTTGTAGCTATGGCATGTGACACAGTAAAGCACCAAATCCCACAACTATGCAGTTATCTTCAGAAATGTCTTACCTTCAACTCTGGGGAGGTTCACCACAGGAACAGACTGAAACAACAATAAAAGTGTCTGGTTTCTTTTATATCTGCCATTATATGTCTTCTGACCGATCTCATAAACTATCCAACATCTGATTTCCTTACAGAACAACAGGTTTGGGGATTTAAAAATGTACAAAGCATTTTAAATTCTTCAAATTCATATTCACAATTAAAAAAACAGGGCAGGAAGTCTGTGAATTTGGTGTAATCTGCTATTTTTCCAGTTTACAAAAAGGGGCCTTGTGTTTTATCCTATAAATAACCTTCTCATCATTGCCACTGGCCAATCTCTTCACATTACATTTATGTTTCACCTGGTCTAATCTGACCTAACAAGGTTCTCTGTGTTAAACGTGGAGCCTCTGTTATCGCCACAATGAAAAGCAAAATACTGTAAATACTGTGTAAAAAGAAACTACCTGTATATCTTTTAAATACTAGTGCACATTTGCTTTTCCTATAAATTGTACCAAAATGATTAAGTTAAATCAAACTGATTCAAACTGTTACAGAATTCAGATTTCACGATGCATCATTTAGTAAATAATAATAATCAAAGCATTTCATTCTCAGAGCAAATATTTACAGCCTTAATATACAGTCAAACCAAAAGTTATTCAGATACCAGATATCATTTTTTATATTTTAACTAGTGGGTGCAGGGCACTATAGTTCATTAATGTAAGTTAGGATAGCAAAATAAAGTAAACTGTGACATATTATACCCAAAAATTCTTCATACAGTGGACTACCAGCTAAACTGATAAAAATTTGGGACCAAAAATTTGATTTGACACTTTGACCTGTCCATCTTTTGTTACCTGCCTTTCTATCAAAGTTATCTGACATTATCAAGATGAATTTGTTCTGACACAGTTTTATTCTTGAGTTCTTGTCATATTTTATTACCATTTTCTAAACTATAGCGAATAAACTGTGATAATGTGAGAAATGTTGAAGAAGTCTGAATAAATTTAAGTTTGACTGTATAAAATGTGTTTAGTTAATGGCTTACCGGTAGTTTGGGCCGTCTGTTGTGATCCACCATGTCCAGCAGAGGGAAGGATTCGCGCAGCATGTCGATACTGACCACGTTTGTGAAGCCCACACTGATTCATAGAGTTAAGAATTCATTTGTCAAGAATGTCATTGTTTTAATGATTAAAATCCATTTTTATTCACAAACAAACACAAGAGATTTGAGGGATTACAAAATAATCCTATTCCTCATGGTAAACTTGTAAATACTATCACATTATAACATAGTCACATCTAATGACATCATTGAGGTGACATAAAGGCCAGAGAGAGACTGTCACAATCACACAGATCAGAGATAATCACTTTCTCTCAGAAGTCATTTACATCTACATTCAAATCTTTGAGGTTTTCTGTTGGCTTACTATAGTTGAGGTCAAAAGTTTTCACCCCCCTTACAGAATCTGCAAAATGTTAATTATTTTACCAAAATAAAAGGGATCATACAAAATGCAAGTTATTTTTTTTTATTTAGCACTGACCTGAATAAGATATTTCACATAAAATATGTTAGTCCATAATATAAAAGAATAGATACATTTATAAAAATGACCGGTACAAAAGTTTACATCCACTTGATTCTTAATACTGTTGTTACCTGAATGATACACAGCTGTTTTTGTTTGTTTCTTTGCTTGCGTGTTTGTTTAGTGATAGTTGTTCATGAGTCCCTTGTTTGTCCTGAACAGTTAAACTGCGTGCTTTACTTCGGAAAAATCCTTCAGGTCCCACAAATTCTTTGGTTTTCCAGCATTTTTGTGCATTTGAACCCTTTCCAACGATGACAGTATGATTTTGAGATCCATATTTTCACACTGAGGACAACTGAGTGACTCAAATGCAACTATTACAGAAGGTCCAACACTTGCTTCAGATGCTTCAGAAGGAAAAACCATGCATTAAAGGAACAATCCACTTTTTTGGAAATAGGCTCATTCTCCAACTTCCCCTGAGTTAATAAGTTGAGTTTTACCGCTTTGAAATCCATTCAGCCGTTCTCCTGTTCTGGCGATATCACTTTTAGCATCATTGAATCATATTAGACCAATAGCATCACGTTCAAAAATGACCAACGAGTTTCGATATTTGTCCTATTTAAAACCTGACTCTTCTGTAGTTATATCATGTACTAATACCGGCGGAAAATGTAAAGCTGCGATTTTCTAGGCCGATAAGATTAGGAACTACACTTCCATTCCGGCGTATCACGCAGCATATGTGATATTACTCCGCCTGCTTCAGCCATATTACGGCAGCAAATGGCACCGAACAGGAAAACGGCTGAATGGATTTCAAAATGGTAAAACTCAACTTATTAACTCGGGGGGAGTTGGAGAATGAGCCTATTTCCAAAAAAAGTGGAGTGTTCCTTAAAGAGCTGGGGGGTGAAAACTTTGTGAATTTAAAGATCAGGGTAAATTTCACGTATTTTATCTTCTGGGAAACATGCAACTATCTTCTGTAGCTTCAGAAGGGCAGTACTAAATGATAAAATATGATATTTAGGAAATCTGTTCAAAAAATCTCCATTCTGTTCAAAAGTTTTCACCCCCTGGATTTTAATGCCTTGTGTTTCCTTCTAAAGCATCAGAGTGTTTGAACCTTCTGTAATAGTTGCATATGAGTCCCTCAGTTGTCCTCAGTGTGAAAAGATGGAAAAGATCTTAAAATCATACTGTCATTGTTGAAAAGGGTTCAAATATGCAAAAATGCTAGAAAACCAAAGAATTTGTGGGACCTGAAGGACTTTTCTGAAGAAAAGCAGGCAGTTTAACTGTTCAGGACAAACAAGGGACTCATGAACAACTATCAGACCCTTTGAACAGGGTCAATTTTATAAATTCAACTATATGTACACGTCTTTTCTGTGAGATATCTTATTCAGGTCAGTACTGAATAAACAATAACATGCATTTTGTATGATCACTCTTATTTTGGTAAAATAATTAACATTTTGCAGATTCTGAAAGAGGGTGTATCTTTTGATCTCAAATGTAAAGAACATCACAGTTTTAGTTGTTTCGTTTGTTTAGCTCATTTAAATACTTTCTGGTCACCCTGCTGCTATGAATCCCAGAAGCATTTGCCTTAAACCAAGTACTTGTTACACAACGAGCCAGCAACTCATGTTTGGTCATCCTCTGCCATGTGGCTTTGTTAAAACTAGTGCTACAAGATTTGGCCAAAAATCCCACTGTGATTACGTTGACAAATCGCAGACCGTCTATATATATTATTTCACTAAAACACAGCCATCTGATCGAAAAAGAACCTGAGGACACTGGACAGGGAAGGATACTTTTTGGCAATGTCAAGCACAGGACCTTGTCCAGACACCAGCACGTACTTGTCATGATATTTCTTGAACATTCGCAAAGGGCTGTGAGACATCATGACTTGGTCTTGTGATATCTACAAATCAAACAAACAGATTATTATCCAAATCAACAGTTATTATCAGTACATAAATCTTTTATTGTATTTAGCCTTCAAATATTGTGGAATCAGTACGATTTTTCATGTTTCTTTAAGATGTTTCTTCTGCTTATCAAGGCTGCATTTATTTGATGAAAAATACAGAAAAACGGTAATATTGTGAAATATTATTGCAATTTAAAATAACATTTTTCTATTTTAATATACTTTAAAATGTAATTTATTCCCGTAACCAAAGATTAATTTTCAGCATCATTACTCCAGTCTTCAGTGTCAAATCATTCAAATATACTGATTTATTGAAAACAGCTGCTTCATATTTTGTGGAACCCATCAATTTTCAACACTGATAATAAATCAGCATATTGAAATTATTATTATTATTAGTAGTAGTAGTAGTAGTAGAAATGATGCTGAAAATTCAGCTTTTACATAATAGGAATAAATAAAATGCTTGAGTATATTAAAATAGAAAAACATTATTATTATTATTATTATTATTATTATTATTATTATTATTATTATTTGGTTCTCAGGTTCAAAATTGTTTTTAACTGCATAATCCTTGAATAACAGCCTCTATAGAAAACTTCATTAAACATTGTTACAGTTTTTATAAAACAATCAGGTCTGAAATATGCCGCCCAAGCTGTTAAAAGGATATTTTTAGCTAAGGTTGGGCAGCTGCTACACACACAGCCAGGAATAACACAAGCTTTGACAAACTGATATTATACTTTAACACTAATACCTCAGAGTAATCAGACAGGCAAAGTTTCTGAACACTGAAGTGTAAATGTAGAAAGGTAAGTGATCTTTTGGATCAAAGCAGAAGTGTACAGTATTAATAAGTATCTAAAAATATCAAGGTTACTTGGATTTGTCATGCCTTGACCCCTGTGCATTCAGTGAACTGAGAATCAAGCTCTAATTCACTTGTCAAGCAGACTGAATGTCAGAATTCTCATCACAAATATTCGAGAGAAGAACTCACAGGAACACCCAGTATGTGAGACAGCTGATCTGCCTTCTTCTGTCGTAAACAGTTGCCAGCATTTGTGACAAAAACAACCGGAACCATGAACTGTCCGTTTGCGTCCACCAGTTTCTGGAAAGCTTTCTTTGCTGCTGGGATGGGGGTCTTCCCTCGCACCAAGACTCCATCGATGTCAAACAGCAACCCAAAGCTGGGCTCGGACTGTTGAAGAAATTAAAACATAAAAGTAAGAATTTACAGTATCTTACAAAAGTAAGTACACCCATCACATTTCAGCAACCATTTTATTATATTTCTTCTCAAGGGACAATACTATAGAAATGAAACTTAGATATATTTTAGAGTAGTCAATGTGCAGCTTGTATTGCAGTATAGGTTTACTGTCCTCTGAAAATAACTCAACATACAGCCATTATTATCAAAATAGCTGGCAACAAAAGTGAGTACACCCTAAATGATAACAGCAGTATGTTGTTTAACCATGAAAAGCCACGTCCTATTCATCATGTTTATGATTTTGTCTGCTTGACAGGACCATACAAAGTTGTGTATCTTGTATAAGAGCAGTTAAAATTATGTGCTTTAAGTACGGTTCTCTCATACTGACCACTGGATGTTCAACATGGCATCTCATGGCAAAGAACTCTCTGAGGATTTGAGAATTAGAATTGTTGCTCTCCACAAAGATGGCCAAGGCTATTAGAGGTTCAGTAACACCCTGAAACCGAGTTACGCTACAGTGGTCAGGGTCATACAGAGGTTTTCCATTCGGAACAGGCCTTGCAACGGTCAATCAGCGAAGTTGAGCACTCGTTCTGTGAGTCAGGTGCAGAACCTGGCTTTAAAAAACAGATGCATGAGTGCTGCCAGCATTGCTTTAAAAGTTGCAGAAGTAGAAGATCAGCTTGTCAGTGCTCAGACCATACGCCGCACACTGCAACAAGTCAGTTTGCATGGGAATCATCCCAGAAGGAAGCCTCATCTGAAGCTGGCTCACAAGAAAGCCCGCAAACAGTTTGCTGAAGACAACCTGTCCAAGAGCATGAATTACTGTAACCATGTCCTGTGGTCTGATGAGACTATAAGATAAACTTGTTTGGCTCAGATGGTGTCCAGCATGTATGGCGATGCCCTGGTGAGTAGTCTTGCTGACAGTCAAGCATGGTGGTGGTAGCATCATGGTCTGGGGCTGCATGAGTGCTGCTGGTACTGAGGAGCTGCAGTTCATTGAGGGAAACATGGATTCCATTATGTACTGTAGATTCTGAAGCAGAACATGATGCCTTCCCTCCAGAAACTAGGCCGAAAGGCAGTTTTCCAACATGATAACGATCCCAAACACACCACCAAGATGACAACTGCCTTGCTAAGGAAACTGAAGGTGAAGGTGATGGGGTGGCCAAGTATGTCTCCAGGCATCCTTAAGCGTAAGGTGGAAAAGCACCATGTGTCTAATGTCCAGCAGCTCCGTGAGGAGTGGAAGAGGATCCCAGCAACAACATGTGCAGCTCTGGTCAATTCCATGCCCAGGATGATTAAGGCAGTGACAGATAACAATGGTGCTAACACAATATATTGACACTTTGGACAAGTTCACTTACACCGTGTCTACACCGGACGCGAGCGGCGCGACACGGCAAATCCCCGACAGGAATCTGCTGCCGCGTTCTATGAATGACGTGCTCACACAAAGTTTAAATGATTTGCAACGGTCGCTTTGTCGCGTCCAGTGTAGACAGACTTTAGCTGTTGCGACACGGCGCGACAACTGTCGCATCCGGAGTAGACACGGTGTTAGGGCGTACTCACTTTTGTTGCTAGCTATTTTGACAATAATGGCTGTATGTTGAGTAATTTTCATGGGACAATAGATCTATACTGCTATACAAGCTGTTTCATTTCTATATAGTATTGTCCCTTTTTCTTTCTTTGTTTGAAAGAAATGCATACTTTTATTAAGGATTTGTTAAATTGATTAAAAAAGTGATAGTAGAGTCATAATATTACGTCTTATTTATATGTTTTCTATTCATTTTATTTCCGTTTTAGTTTTATTTTTAGAAAATGAGAGCTGGAACTAAAGAGCAACATTGAAATAAAGTTTTTTTTAAATAAAAATATTTATTTCTATTACTCATTTATACATGCTATCATAACAAATGTTTTTGTTACATAAAGCAAACCATAAGAACTGAAAGTGCATTATCTAGAATTCTGCAGTTCCCATTTGTAAGGGCACATTATGATACAAACATTTTACAAAGCTGTCATGTCACAATGCCAAATATCATTATGTACTTTTAAAAAAGGCTATATAAATCAACAGGTGCAACAGGTTCAAGTTTGCCAGTGAAATTTTGCTGTAATATTACTGATGTGAACCGACTGTTAGTATGTTTGGTCACAGTTTATTGAAATGTGCCCTTGACACGGTATATGAAGTACTATTAATTAATTAACAACATGTACTTACTTTAGGTTTAGGGTTTTAATATGAGATGTTTTTAATTACACATAATGTAATGTTATTACTACATTAAATACAAATAAGTGTTTAAACTGTCGCTTTGGCAACAGGAAATAAGAATTTAACATTAATTTGAAAGTTTATAAAATTGTATAAATATTAACATTATCTAACTGTATAAAACACTAAGTCACAAAAACAATGCTTAACCTCATTTGAAGATTTTTCTTTCCCAGGACAGATTAGATCGCACACGATTACGCACAAATGAAGATGCTGCGTCACACTTGACCCTTGCTGGACATTTGTCCCTTGTTGTGTCCCTTGTTTTCTGTCTGCGTTCACTTGAGGATTACGGCCAGTTCAGTTCAATCTGCTCGGATAAAACAGCTGCACTTCCCCTTAGGGAGCTCATGTTCTTTTCTCTCGGTAAAAAGCCATTGATGTCACTTCAGCTCTTAAGTATGACAGAAGACTAGATTTCTAAGAACAGTGCACAGCAAGACCATAGCAACTACGTGATTATTTATTAGCTAATGTAAAGTTATTTTTCCTGAAGAAACACTTATCTTTAGTGTGTATGGGGAAGAGGTTCTGTTTCCGTGTGTGCAATGAATTGCATGGTCAACTATCAACAAATTGCTGAGACAATGATAACAGACACACAGACAACTTCAATATGAAAGTTTGAAATGTTTGTTCACTGAGCAATATGCTGATCTAAATTCACAGAAAAGTGTTATTTTGGTATTTTAGTAGTATTTTAGTATATTTTTGTATTTTATTCATATTTTAAATCAGTTTTAGTTTACACTACCAGTCATAAGTTAACGATTTTTAATGTCTTTTTTAAGAATTCTGTTTTGCTCACCAAGCCTGAATTTATTTGAACCAAAATACAGCAAAAGCAGTAATATTGTGAAATATTTTAAGTAACTGCTTTCTATTTGAATGTATTTGAAAACATAATTTATTCCTGTGATCAAAGCTAAATTTTCAGCATCATTACCTTAGTCTATGATCCTTTAGAAATCATTCTAATATACTGATTTGCTATTCAAAAACATTTTTTTATTAAAACATTTTTTTCAGGATTCTTTGATGAATAGAAAGATCCAAAGATCAGCATTTATCTGAAATAAAAAGCTTTTGTAATATTATACACTATACCATTCAATTTTTATAAAGAAATTATAAAAATTCATACTTTTATTTAGGAAGGATGCTTTAAATTGATCAAAAGTGATGATAAAGACATTTATAACATTACAAAAAAACTCTATGTCAGATAAATGCTTTCTATCCATCAAGGAAACCTGAAAAAAAAATCTACTCTGCTGTTTTCAACATAATAATAATAATAAATGTTTTTTGAACAGCAAATCAGAATATTAGAATGACTTCTGAAGTATCATGTGACTGGAGTATTGATGCTAAAAATTCAGCTTTGAAATCACAGGAATAAATTACTTTTTAAAATATATTAAAGTAGAAAACAGTTATATTAAGTAGTGAAAATATTTCAAAATTGTACTGTTTTTTTGCTGAAGAGACTCTTTAAAAAACATTAAAAATCTTACTGTTAAAAAACTTTTAACTGGTAGTATATATATATATATATATATATATATATATATATAGTATATTATTTTATATTTTAGTTTATTTATGTTTATTTATGTCAAGTGTTCTTTCAATAATGGTTTTAATTTTACTTTCAGTTCAAGTCAACTATAATAACCCTGAGTCAATTATAATTAAATACTATGTAAAATATATATTTGCTCAATTTCAGTAATTTTGAATATACTCGCTATTATTATTTGACTCAATAATAATAATAAAAAAAATTGTTCTCCTCTTTTTCTTATTCTTCCCTTTCCAGCCTGTACTCCTCTAACAATGCCTGATATATGGTATTATGAGCACTTCCTATGTCAATCTGCCTCCTTCAATCGCTTGTTGTATTCCTCAATTGTAAGTCGCTTTGGATAAAAGCGTCTGCTAAATCAATAAATGTGAATAAATGTAAATGTAATTAAATTGTATTATACACACCCAGCTCAGACATTAAACAAATCTGTCTCAGTCAGTCACAAATCTAATCGATCTCACTGTACAAAGACAGAATTATCATATTTGCACAAATATAATGCCATAGCCTAAATAACAACAATAATAACTTAAATTTTATTTCTAATAAAATATTGATAATTCATAGGTTTTTCATTTTAATCACTGGACACTTAAACTAGTCAGAATACAATTTATAATGCAACACATTAAAAAAACAATATTGACAGATCAATATATCTATGTAAGTATATACTGTATATGATAAGTACTACTGTTGCTCAAAACTGAAACTGTACCATATAATTACAGTGTAATAAACATACAAGGGATAATATCAAAAAATGATTTTAACTTTTTTAAACGATATTTGCAGATGTCAGGATACTGACTGTGATTTTACAGCGTGACACACAGATCAATAACTCACAGCTGTACATTGTGTGCTTTGAAGAGGAGAGCTCATCTGGACATTACAGGAATGTCACCGACACAAACCCCAGTAAACACGCTTGCAACACGACTCCCAAAAATCAAGTTTCACTAGTGATATATTCAAATTCATTACAGTAAACGAGAACTTAGTGGGGAAAAGAAAAGAAAAAGAGTTCGTGTGAGCCAACGGGGTGTCATTATGAAGCAAGATCCCCTTTGAGGAATAACAGAATAGGAAATGAAAAAGACAACAAACAAGGAAAGAACAAACATCTCTGTCTGTCAAACACACCTATTTTAAACGCACACTAACAATGGAACTAGCCGTTGAGCAAACATCACGTGATGCTGATGTAGATGTAGAAATGTAAACACGTCCTTTACCTTACTGCACAGTCCGCATCGCCCCGGCGCCGCGACGCGCTGCTGCAGCACATGCCGCGAGCCCAGGCAGCCCGTCGACCTCAGCAGCGCTGTAAAGGCGTTCATTTCGACACAACGCTTTCCGATCCGCTTTTCTGGCCGGTTTCGACTGCATCCAGTATCTCCATGAAGCTTTTGTAGCGGTGTGATGTGACGACAGAGAGGAGGTGGTCCGAATCCATCGAAAGACTTGAGTCAGGAAATAAACATCCTTCCTCGCCGGCAAATGGAGGAATGTGACACCCCCATCCACACTGAACCACGAAACCTCCAGCCTGACCTCACTAGGAAGCAGACACTAGTTCTCGGAGACGCGCTCCACGGGGAGCGTTATCGCGTCGCGACGCTAGCAGTTTAACATTAAAATCACATAATGAAGGACAATAGATGTTCACATAAAGCTAAATGCCTTCATTAGGAAAAACAGGGTGATTTGGAGGGGGATGGTGTGCGAATCGAAACAAAGCCTACTACTGCGGCAGATGTGGAAGTAGGCTACTAGTGACGTCACCCGCACTTATGGGCCACTGGAAAACGTGAATACAAAATAAAGAACGCCGTCTGAACAGTTTTGGGAATAAAAAATAAATTACCAATCAAAATGTGAAGAAATGTTCAGCACTTCTAAGAAACTAATACTGCTACTAATGCGTTATTAACTTCATAAAGTGTTTACACATAGTCCACAAGAGAAAATAATAGTTGAATTTATGACCCTGTTCAAAAGTTTACATCCCTTTTATTTGTAATACTGTTGTTAACAAGCTGTTTGTGTTTTTTTATTTTTATTTTTATTTTTTTTTAGGGATAGTTGTTCATGAGTCCCTTGTTTGTCCACAAGTGAAACTGCCTGCTGTTCTTCAGAAAAGTTCTTTAGGTCCCACAAATTCTTTGGTTTTTCTAGCCTGGGTGTCCCCATGCTGCCTTCCGTGCAGCGCGATTTTATTCACGCTGGAAGGTAGCATGGAAACCATGGACCAAATTTTCACCTCAGATAGGGAACCAATCACAGAACGGGGAGGGAGCAGCAAGACGATGACGCCTTCTATGCGACTCACCGAAGCAAGTTTGTTTATAACTATGGATCCAGCATGGCAGCAAGTTATCATTCAATGCAGCCGTTCACGTCGCGCCTAAAAACGCGTGGAAAACGCTAGGCGCGTCGCTTTCTCCTTTCCAAACCGCTCTGTAGCTTGCACATGGAAAACGCGAGCGCGTCGCAACCGCGTCGCTTCCATTATGCGCGCGCATACTGCGCGTCTACATTTGAAATAACGAACTTTAGCGCGCAAAAGACGCGACATGTGAACGGCCCCTTAGATAGTGTTCTAAGTAGTTTAGAACGCAAATTTATTTTGAAAAAAGAGCAACTTTTGGCGTTAAACCATCGCTCTGTATACGTCATCCGGTATGATTGAAACGACTGGCTATGAGCTACGCACAGGCGCATTTGATAGACATTCGTAGCGCCCAATAAACGGCTCTGGGCATTCGTAAACCACGCCTCAAATACGAGAAAATGAACATGTGGTTCCCAGACCACGAATCATGACGAAGTCATAACGTGGTCTGCCGTTAGCCAGGCTATGGTTTTTCAGCATTTTTGTGTATTTGAACCCGTTCCAACAATGACTGTATGGTTTTGAGATCCATCTTTTCACACTGTGGACAACTGAGGGACTCATATGCAGCTATTACAGAAGGTTCAAAGACTCGCTGATGCTTCAGAAGGAAAAACCATGCATTAAGAGTCAGGGGTGAAAACTTTGAATGGAATGATGTGTACATTTTTGTTATTTTGCCTAAATTTTATATATATATATTTTTTTTCATTTAGTACTACCATTCAGAGATACTTAGATGTTCACCAGAAGACAAAAGTAGTTAAATTCACCCTGATCTTCTGAATTAATTTCCAAACCAGGGCCCACAGGCCAAAGCTGATGACTGGGGCATGATTATCTTTGATTTTGTCTGCCATGCCATATCACAAGAGGAAGAGGAAAACATGCCATTCAAGCATATTTTAAGTTTTTTATTTCCTTTGTTTTTTAAATATTTATTTATTTTTGTAAAGTGGATTTGATTTATAAAAAATTTAATATTGTAAATTGCAATTATTTAAATATATATATATATATTAGTATAATGTAGTTGGATATGTTTTGATTTAAAAAAAAGACACAAAGCCTGTATTATTTCCTTTACACTGCAGAAAAGGGCAATTTGGGTCAACGAGAATATTAGATTTATCTCTGATAGTATAAACGTGACCGTGGTTTATTTCAGTAACTTTGGTTTGGCTGGTCACATGAACCAGACAGTCTCTCATCAGAGATTTGTCTGGAGCTTAATGTAATGTATGAATATTTTCGGTGAGTTAGTACATTTGAAATGCATTTACAAAAAAAGGATACCAATAAAGTTTTGTAAAAAAGCAGTTTAGTTGTCCAAGAAGGGAAAATGAACATACAAAATATTTACAGATATTTGAACTGTGCTCCTTTCACAGGTTGAAGTTGTTTTTCCATTTTCAAAATACAATTCGCAAAAAAGTTCATACCTAAATGTAACACACAATTTGGCATGATCAGCATGACAACAGTATTATCTTTTGACGTCAAAGGTACGGTCCAAATAAGACAGATTTAACATAGACTTTGTGTGGACTCTGTATGACAGACCATATAAGAATTTAATTAAGCTGTGTATGTAAATGTTGATTGTACAGTTAACAAGCATCATACTGACCATGTCAAAATAAGCTGGCTTTTGTGTGCCTTTGACATTTAGAAGCTCCATTGCCAAAACTTAAGCATCTTTCAATTCAACCACATTAAATCTGTTTCTTATACAGCACGCATGATCAAATAATGCCATCTTGTGCTGAAATGACACAACTCTGGCCTCAACGTTCATGGCTGTGTAAGATTGTACACACCCCAATAGAATATGAACCCATTCCAACCCAACTCACTGATCCCACTATAAACCAAGTAATGTTTTGGCCTCTTCACTCTGTGCCATCAAACTCTCACTAGCGTATTTCTGCAGCAGCTCCATTTTCTTCCGTCTCACCAGGGCTTCCTCAATCTGAAGACAAGAACAGTATTAGTTACATTATAGTTCACAAGGAACAGTTTACAAGGAGCAGTTCACCCAAAAATGTTATTTCTGTCCATGCAGATCTTTTTCATACAATTGTTCAGTGCCATGTTTTTTTTGTTTTTGCTTTGTTATATAGTATTTTCACCGGCTAAAATGGTTTTAAGTTAATTGTTTCTATCTTTTGCTGTAGTGTGTCTACCTGCAAAGCTACTTGAAAAACTATGTGCAAGTGCACCTAGGGAAAATGCTGAGGATGGTCACACCAAATGTTGATTTAAATGATTAGTTCACTTTCAGAACAAGAATTTACAGATAATGTACTCACCCCCTTTGACTTTCAAGATGATCATGTCTGTCTTTCTTCAGTCGTAAGGAAATTTTTTTTTTTTGAGGGAAACGTTTCAGGAATTTTCTCCACATAGTGGACTTCAACGGTTCCCGTGAGTTTGAACTTCCAAAATGCAGTTTAAATGCAGCTTTAAAGGGCTCTGAATCAAGGAATAAGGGTCTTATCTAGCAAAACGATTGGTTATTTTCTTAAAATAAATTAATATTTACATGCTTTTTAAACCACAAATGCTCATCTTGTCTAGCTCTGTGATGTGTATGCGTACTCTGTGCGCTCCGGTTCAATACAGTTAGGGTATGTCGAAAAACTCATCTCATTTTCTCCTCCAACTTCAAAATCATCTTACATCACTGCAGAAGTACAGACTAAGAGTTTACAAAGTGAATGTGCAGGAATGTTGTAGGATGATTTTGAAGTTGGAGAAAATGAGAAAATGAGAGTTTTTCGACATACCATAACTGTATTGAACCGGAGCGCACAGAGTACGCATGCGCATCGCAGAGCTAGACAAAACGAGCATTTGTGGTTAAAAAGTGTATAAATATTAATTTAAGATAATGACCAATTTTTTCGCTAGATAAGACCCTTATTCCTCGGCTGAAATATTCCTCTATATGGAGAGAAATCCTGAAATGTTTTCCTCAAATAAACATTATTTATGACGAAAGAAAGAAAGACATGAACATCCTGGGTGACAATGGGGTGAGTAAATTATCTGTAAATTTCTGTTCTGGAAGTGAACTAATCCTTTAATTTAGTTAAAAGTTTTTAGTTAATTTAGTTCAAAGTTAACTGATAAAGAAAATCTATTTATGGCATTATTTTTGACAGCATCTTCATTTTACTGCATTTTTACACGTTCCTAAAGGCCTTTCCACACTGAGCACGGAAAATCGAAAACGAATATCATAAGCAATGACATGCTGGAATAAAACAACAGATTCCTATGGATGCTTCCACATAGACCACGAACATTCGCGTACCGAATAAGCAAATGTTTTTTTTTTAACAACCAGTCCCACAAATATTTTCAGTTTCGCTAAGCGAAAACACAGCCATCCAATAAAATTTGAGCATTACATCACGTTCCTGGAGCAGCTGCTGTTGCACAAAAGCATGGGAGTGGTGGCGCTGTTTCGAAAACCAGTGTAAACAAACACAGAAGAAGAGTATTGCGAGAGAGAATAGAATGAACTCTTGTTATCATTGCATCTGAGAACAGATGGTTATTCTCACATGTTCTTAATATAATTTCTATTAATTCTCCACTGAATTATGTGATCCGGAGGACAACACTGTCCGTTTTCTTCCACGTGCGCGAGTGTTATATGAGTCAGAGCGCGTTCACTCTCTAGACTTTCCGTATTTTTAAAAAAATTGATTGAAACATTTTTCTACTGTTCTACACATGAAATATGAAGGCAAACAGACATTTTCAGTTTTCAGCAAATACATTAATAATTATATACATTTTCAAATGTAGCATGATGCTAATTTTACTTCTATTTATATTTTTAGATGTTTTCTTGTAAGCATTATAGATAGTTTGTGTTTCTGGTGTAGAACCAAACTTTGTTTCTCTCAAGTTAATGCTGTAAATTGAGAAGCAGACGATGTTAAATCCATATACACAATACATATCTGAGGGAAAAAAAAATGCATTGTTGGTCGACGCCACCTAGCGTGCAGGTGTGAATTAACAGAAGGCGAGCAATTGGTTCACGCTATATGTGAAAGCACCATTTGTCTGCGAGTTTTCACATCGCGCTCAGTGTGGAAAGGCCTTAAAACTTTTAACAGTACTGCAGCTTTGCAGGAGCTTGGAGACGTTGCCACAGTTCTTCTGGATTTAGTCTGTCCCAGTTTGTTCGGTTTCTTCATGTCATTCCAGAAAGACAGTTTGTCATGAGTTAGGAATGACAAGAGGGCGTGTGAATTACAGCATTTCCATTTATGAGTAATGATTCCTTATCTCTAGACTCCCTTAACCAGAATAAAACTTTTTTGTGTGTGTGTGGTTTACATGATTTGAACTAAACTCAGCTTAAACTGAAACAAACCTCCTTCTGCGAGGGAACAGGAACATGAGCGATGAACTGTGAGCCATCTTCTCCCTCCATCTGTTCTCCCGTTTCATCATCAGACTGCTCAAAACATTATACAAAATGAGACAAATATAATAAATATAGGGGTAGAAATCAAATTAAACAGAGCGGCACGAACTGAGAGGTTTACCTCATCATCTTTGACAGCGTAAATATATTCCTCCTCTTCTTCCGTGTCTTTCACACCTCCGCCAACAGCTAATCGAGCCTCTTTGTCTGCTTTCCATTTCTCAACAGCTTCTGCTATGACTGCACAAACACAAATCAGGATTAATATTTATACATGACATGTAACCCAGAGGAGGTGGTATAAGCAAAGTCTTACATAAGGGCAGAAATTATCCCTGCTGACATTTCTATAGTTGCACAAAACATACGCCATACACACACTCCAAATTGTATACACACACACACTCACACACACTCACACACACTCACACACACTCACACACACTCACACACACTCACACACACACTCACTCACACACACACACACACACACACACACACTCTCACACACACACACACACACTCTCACACACACACACACACACTCTCACACACACACACACACACACACACACACACACACACACACACACACACACACACACACACACACACACACACACACACACACACACACACACACAAAACTCTAGAACAGAATATAACTGCATGAATTTTTAAGAAAGTTTAAGTGGCCACACAATTGAATGAATGTGATGTAGGATGTAGCGGTCATGTGATACAAGTGTGCACTTCTGGTCACTAGACTAGTCAGCTGCACAGTGATGCTTCTCATGAATCGCATCAAACCTTCTGCTGCACGTCTTGCATTCGGTTTAACAGACACAAATGGGAAACACATGTCAGGAAATGCTATCAGCACACAATGCCACAACTGTACCAGAGTGTGCACACACATAATGCAGCGCTTCATCCGGATGATGCCAGCGTGTGAGTGTCTACAACACCATAAATCAAGTCAAGTGTTTCAGATGGAGTTGGATCTTGTGCTTGTTCGGCTCATCCAAAGGCACGAGGAGCCTAAAACACGTGGTGGTTTTACTCTTGCTAATGGTCTCCAGCTCTAAAGTAAAGTGAGTGATTCAGTCCTGGCTTCAACTCAGCGGTTTAACAGATGTGCAATTATTTATAAAATATTAAAGGGACAGTTCACCCAAAAATAACACTTCTGTCATTAATTACTCACCCTTATGTTGTTCCAAACACGTTAGACCTTATATTAGATATTTTATAGATATTTTTGATTAAATCCGAAAGCTTTCTGACCTTACCACAATTAAGGTCCAGAAAGGTAGTAAGGACATCCTTAAAATAGTATGTGACATCAGTGGTTCAACAGTAATTTTAAGAAGCAACGAGGATACTTGTGTGCAAAGAAAACAAAAATAACAATTTTATTCAACAACTATGGTTGAACCATTGACGTCACGTGGACTATTTTAACAAAGTCCTTACCACCTTTCTGGGCCTTGATCGTGGTAAGGACCTTGCTGTCTATAGAGTAGGGCTGGGTAAAAAATATTGATTCTCCGATTTTAATCGATCTTCAGTTTAACGCAACGATATCGATTCGGGAAATC
Source organism: Garra rufa (assembly GCF_049309525.1). Classification (NCBI taxonomy): domain Eukaryota; kingdom Metazoa; phylum Chordata; class Actinopteri; order Cypriniformes; family Cyprinidae; genus Garra; species Garra rufa. Next base: position 29,534,743 of record NC_133380.1, read on the forward strand.
CCCGAATCGATTCTTAATGCACGTGCTTCACGTAAGAGGATATGAATATTCACCTCTCGTCCTGAAGGTGTCACTAGTGTTCTTGCTGAGAGAGTTTTCTCAACCGCTGGTGATCTAATCACAGCGCAAACGAGCTGCCTTAGATCAGATCAGAACATGTTGATCAGCTGCTTTTTTTGCAGAAAAATGATTAGGCTGTAGTTAAGAACTGTTAGTTTTATGGACAGTTAGAATGTTTTGTATACGCAGACAAGGGCTTTGTGGGATAATCTATGTAGTGAAACTACATGACAGGCTTTATGATGGGCCTGTTTTGAACGTTTTGAATTTAGAAAAATGTTTTATTTCTTAAACATGCTTGAAGTTCTTAATAGATTTCACTGTTGCACATTTACAGTCTTTTTATTTTTTACAGTAATGTGCATTTTGCAATTTGTATACTTGGTGTACAATGGATGCACATATTTATGACTTCTTGTTACAGTGTTCCTTTAAAATAAAAGTTGTTTAAAATAAACAACTGTGTGCACCCTATTATTAATGTAGATGTGTATTTCAGTAATAAACTTAAGTAGGAGAGTTTCAGTTACCAGCATTTATATCAAAATAAGGATCACATGTCTGCAAGACTAACATTTTAAATGAAATATTGATAGCTAATCGATATCAAATCGAATCGAAATCGAATCGAAACCATAATCGAATTGCCAAATTGGTCACAATACCCAGCCCTACTATAGAGAGTCAGAAAGCTAAGATAATAATTTGTGCTACGAAGATGAATGAAGGTCTTACGGGTTTGGAACGACATGAGGGTGAGTAATACAGTATGTAAAGATGCAGTCTCAGGGCATTTGCGACTGAAAACTACTGCGTGCGACTATGAAAATATTTAGGAAAACCATGTGTGACTGATCCGATCAGCATATTTGTCTTTGCGCTAAGGGGAGCTTTAAAGGTTTCTATGTGTTTTTGCAACGTTGAATAAATGGATTACAGACATATCTCCTGAATTCTTTCATAAAGTGTAGAGAGAATGTAAATAAGAGTTTTACTTTGCAGTGTAAAGAGCTTCGTTGATTATAATGGAACTTTGTGAGATCATGATGAACTAAGATGAGTGACAGCTTTTAATGATTTTTAAGAGAGTTTGTAAATGAGATATTGATTGAATACAACAGTTAAGTGACTTACATTGTCTGACTATAACACTATTGCGTGATTTTGCTCTATTTCTTTGTCAACAATAGTTTTAAACAAGTCACAACTGAGCCGCTGCGCAGCTCCATTCAAAACAGCGGTGTTTCATTTATGAGTTAGTCTCACGCAGCCAGACCTTCAGACTGATGGGAGAACAAGCAGTAAGTCAGCAATTTGTTCACGAACGTTGCAAGTGTATAACAATAATGACGTCTGCATAAGCACCTTTTAGCAAAACGCCGAGTATATCAGTCTGCGCTTTGTTTCCCGCGAACCGAAAATAAACGCGACACTCGCGTCTCCCGGAAATCCGATCAAATTCAACTAATCAGATGACGACTTCGAAACTCCTGAAGTGTTTCCAGTTAACTGTACCACATGCATCAGACGTTTAGCCAACGTTCCGTGGGCGTGACGTCTGAGGCTGAGACTATTTATGTGTGAATGTGCGTTTAAAACGAATCTAGTGAGTCAATGATTCAAAGACAGTCACTTGATTTTTCCTGAATGAATCAGCTGCTCAAATGAATGAATTATTCAGTAATTAAATGAGTGACTTGCTGCCACCTACTGGCAGTTTTAGTTTCATTTTTTAAGTATCATTTCAGTTATTTAAATCATTTAATATTTCTATATTTAAAATTAAAAAATATTAATCTCAACATGAATTTATGAATTTGCCCTCACGCCACCTCTGAGCCTCATTAAACATATGAAAATACACCTAGAAGCAACTTTTGTGTTCTTCTGTGCCACCTCTGTAGTAAAAATGAATTTTCTTTATACTGATTTCATTTGATTGGTAACTTATTCGTATTCTACCTGTTCTTATTCTGTTGTTTCAATTAGAAATTTCAAAAGGCTTATAAAATATAATTTAGGAATTTTACATAAAAGATGATACCTTAATAAAGTTAGAAAAATTACAAAGGTATAAACAAAATTCCCCTGTAAATCACTTTAAGGAGTCAAATATCACCATGTAATGGGACGGCTAATTTTTTATCAGATTTTTTGATTATTGATTAGAAAGTGCTCCTAAAATTTTGACTTTGCTCCTACATTTTTTGTAGTCCTTTTAGTAGTTTTTTTGAGACCTCCAGTGATGCTTACATTAACATTGTTAAGCTTTGACTACATTTAAATTATTTTACTTGCACGTATCATTTAGATTTGATTTATAAATAAGCATCTCATAACCAACTTCTTCCATTTACTGATAATTGGGTGCCAGACAATGGTGATTTCTTTTTGTAAAAAATATATTAATACATAATTAAAATAAAATTACAACCCAGAATCAATTGGTTAGGTCATAATGATAATACTCTATTTGTCGCATTCTGGGAAATCCTTTTTGGACTATCAAATTGAATAAATAGATCATTTGAAATGTTTCTTGAGCTGCAAATCAGCATATTAAAATGATTTCTAAAGCATCATGTGACACTGAAGACTGGAGTAATGATGCTGAAAATTCAACTTTGATCACAGGAATAAATTACACTTAACAACATATTCACACAGAAAACAGTTATTTGAAATCATAATAATATTTTACCAATAATGTTTATCAAATAAATGCAGTCTTGGTGCACAGAAGAAACTTTTAAAATATTACATAAATTATTAATTATCAATTAATAATTTTAACTTAACACACCAGTAGTGTTTATTTCATATTTTGTTACCTGTTTGCACCCATTTTTCATTCTTTATAATTTTCTCATTACCCAGTTACTCAAATACCTCAACATTGCATATGCCATGTTATTATTTGGTTAAGTTAATGAAATAAATAACTAGTCTAGCTTACCCTTTAAACTAAACATCGCTGTATTTAAAACACAGCCCCTTATATTACCAACTTCTAATATCGGTTTAATCAATTAAAAAATAAAAATATTGGTGACACTGTACAATAAGATTCCATTTGTTAATGTTAGTTAATGTATTAACTAATGTGAAGAGACAATGAACAATACATTAGAGTATTTATTCATCTTTGCTAATGTTAAGGAAAATAGTCGTTCATTATTAGTCAATGTTAATTCACAGTGCATTAACTAAAGTTAACAAACACAATTTTTGATTTTACTAATGCACTAGTACAGTGGTTTTCAATCCTGGTCCTGGGGACCCACTGCTCTGCACATTTTGTATGTCTCCCTTATCTGACACACTCAGTTCAGCACATGGATCTCTCTCCTAACGAGATGACAATCTGAATCAGGTGTGTTAAATAAGGGAGACACACAAAATGTGCAGAGCAGTGGGTCCCCAGGACCAGGATTGAAAACCACTGCACTAGTAAATGCTGAAATTATCATTAACTAAGATTAAGAAATGCTGTAGAAGCATTGTTCTTTCATATTTCATATTAACTAAAGTAGTTGCCTAATGTTAACTAATGAACCTTATTGTAAAGTTTTACCGAAACATCAGTATTGGTCAACATAGTCACTGACAAACGATGTATTTATAATGATTAGCTAGAACTTCCCCACCTTGTTTTTCATATTCCTGTTCCAACGGTACTAAAACACCATCGTCTTCATCTCTATAACCGTAATAGTCAGCATCTATTTCCTTCATCAGCTCAGCTCTTGTTTTTCTGGGTGGTGGTACAGCTGCAATGGAAAAATCAAATATACATTTTTTTTTAAAGGAATTAGGCAACAAAATGTGCCGATATTGATAATTCATAATAAATCACAATGATATTACTAAAACAGAGATATCATTTACCACTCAGTTACAACATATAAGTCATACAAAGTTCTAATATGACCAGCAATCCGGCAATAAGACTGAACTTACGCTCTTTTTCAAACAGCTCTCTGACTCCTGGTAAGTCTTTTGCCGCACCGAAATACTTGTATCCTCTGTTTCCTGGTACCTCTTTACCCTCATGGTCCAACATCTTCGGCCCCACTCTCTGTTTAACGCAATAAAATACAGCAGTTTAAAACTCTGAGACTACAATCACAATCTGAGACTTAAACACGGATATGAACCAAACACTTTATGATTTTTCAGAATTTAAAACAAGGGATGTAAAATGAAGAAATATTTCACCATTTTGATGCCACTAAACAAATAACATAAATGTGTGACATTAATCAGGTGATCTCAGGTTTTGTTTGTCAGCTCAAATAAAGCAAAAGACAAATCAAAGACTTTCTCAAATAAATTTTTATTATGTTAAAAATATTTTCTTGTTAAACTGGAAAAAGCAAAATTAAACTATATTCACTAGTGAACTCAGCTTTTTGAAACTTGCTGTAGATTAACAAACCTGATGACGGACATGGAGATTGAAGTTTTCATAAAGACATAAAGCAAATTTATTTTATTTACTTACAGCATCCTATCTGTTATTAGTTGTAATATGATAATATGGCCAACAAAGGCAATAAAAACCAGGTTACTCATAAAAACAACACCTATTCTTACCCTATAGTCAGGTCCTCCCAGTTCCTTGATTCGGACTTCCCAGTGTCCTTTCTCTCTGAGCAGTTTGTTGATTTCATCATTCAAATCACGAATCTTAAATTCACCCAAACCAGCTGAGGAAGAGAAGCAAGAGTATAGTTAGTTAGTACATGCCACATGTGCATTTATTGTTTTCATTTTTATCTTACAGCTATAGCTATATATATATATATATATATATACACACTCACCGTTTTGAATCTGGGCGACTTTCTTTGAAATCTCACTGATAATCTAGAAGAGTAAGAAAGCAATAGTGGTTAAACCAAATATTTCTGAGCACATCAGAAGCACAACTTCAGAATTTGATTTCTGACCTGTCTTCTCCACTTCTCTGCTTTGGGTAACTCGTTACACTCCGAAGCAAGAAAGGGTCTTCTTTCCTGTGAATGTATTCAAATGATCAGGTGAACACAAGCAATATACAGGTGCATCTCAATAAATTAGAATGTTGTGGAAAGGTTCATTTATTTCAGTAATTCAACTCAAATTGTGAAATTAAACTATTATTATTAAATACATTCAATGCACACAGACTGAAGTAGTTTAAGTCTTTGGTTCTTTTAATTGTGATGATTTGGCTCACATTTAACAAAAACCCACCAATTCACTATTTCAACAAATTAGAATATGCTGACATGCCAATCAGCTAATCAACTCAAAACACCTGCAAAGGCTTCCTGAGCCTTCAAAATGGTCTCTCATTTTTGGTTCACTAGGCTACACAATCATGGGGAAGACTGCTGATCTGACAGTTGTCCAGAAGACAATCATTGACACCCTTCACAAGCAGGGTAAGCCATTATCACACATTGCCAAAGACGTTGGCTGTTCACAGAGTGCTGTATCCAAGCATGTTAACAGAAAGTTGAGTGGAAGGAAAAAGTGTGGAAAAAAAAAAGATGCACAACCAACTGAGACAACCGCAGCCTTGAGAGGCTTGTCAAGCAAAATCGATTCAAGAATTTGGGTGAACTTCACAAGGAATGGACTGAGGCTGGGGTCAAGGCATCAAGAGCCACCACACACGGACGCGTCAAGGAATTTGGCTACAGTTGTATTCCTCTTGTTAAGCCACTCCTGAACCACAGACCATCAGAGGCATCTTATGTGGGCTAAGGAGAAGAAATGTACTGTTTACCCTTTGGTGAGGGTGGAACTGAGGGAAAGGGTTAAAGAATGCTTAATAAAAGAATGGCAGAAATGATGGGAAAAGGAAATCAAGGGTAGACACAATTTTTCTATTCAACCAAAAGTTAGGAAAAAATTTTTTTGTACCTTTCCGTCCCGTAGGGGAGTTAAATTGTGCAGATTGAGGGTGGGGCATTGTGGGTTAAATTATTTTTTGCATATTATAGGAAAGCACATTTCTGGTCTGTGTGAATGTGGGAATATGGAAACAATAGGCCATGTTTTTTTTTAGAATGCAGGAAGTATAATGTAGAAAGGGGAACACTTTTTTTGTAAACTGTCAGAACTTGGACTTAAACTCTTTTCTGTTGTTACTTTATTTGGACACAGTGACAAGCATAAACAGATCTCTGATGCAGTCATCCAGTTCTTGCATGATACAGGACTGTATATAAGAATTTAGTTTAAGTTGACCTATGGAGGGCAGTAATACACCCAGTAGTGTCTACACTGCCGGAAAGAGAAGAAGAAGAAGTAGTGTAATGTTGCCCAGTGGTCTAAAGTCCTCTTTTCAGATGAGAGCAAGTTCTATATTTCATTTGGAAACCAAGGTCCTAGAGTCTGGAGGAAGGGTGGAGAAACTCATAGCCCAAGTTGCTTGAAGTCCAGTGTTAAGTTTCCACAGTCTGTGATAATTTGGGGTGCAATATCATTTGCTGGTGTTGGTCAACTGTGTTTTTTGAAAACCAAAGTCACTGCACCCGTTTACCAAGAAATTTTAGAGCACTTTATTATTCCTTCTGCTGACCAGCTGTTTAAAGATGCTGATTTCATATTCCAGCAGGATTTGGCACCTGTCCACATTGCCAAAAGCACTAAAAGTTGGTTAAATGGCAATGGTGTTAGTGTGCTTGTCTGGCCAGCAAACTCACCAGACCTGAATCCCATAGAGAATCTATGGGGTATTGTCAAGAGGAAAATGAGAAACAAGAGACCAAAAAATGCAGATGAGCTGAAGGCCACTGTCAAAGAAACCTGGGCTGGGCTTCCATACCACCTCAGCAGTGCCACAGACTGATCACCTCCATGCCACGCCGAATTGAGGCAGTAATTAAAGCAAAAGGAGCCCCTACCAAGTATTGAGTACATATGCAGTAAATTCACATACTTTCCAGAAGGCCAACAATTCACTAAAAATTTTATTGGTCTTATGAAGTATTCAAATTTGTTGAGAGTGAATTGGTGGGTTTTTGTTAAATGTGAGCCAAATCATCACAATTAAAAGAACCTAAGACTTCTATTAAGACTTCTTCATTCTAGTTTATTGAGATGCACCTGTAGATGCTATATCACATCAATATCAAAACTATAAAGTGCACTGTTGGACTCACCTTAATCTTTCCCTCTTCAAGCTGGGCTTGACGAAACCTGGCCAAGGCCGTCCTGTAGAATAAAAAGAAAAGCATTTATATAAACGTATGCAGATAACACAAAAGTGAACATCTCTGAAATCTGCCAGAAACATTAAAGAAGACACTTACATGGCCTTTTCTGCGTTTCGAGCCTAAAAATATAAAAGAGCAATAGAGCATTAAAACAGACAGTATTAAATATATATCCACGTTAAAGCAAACACATTGTGTTAAACATTCATTTGAACAATAAACAACAAGCCGCAACATACTCGAGAACCCTATCAGTAATTTTGCTGCCTGTTTATCAAATTTGATTATTTGACAAACTTCTGTCAACGATGAAAAGCTACGTTGCGCTCGAGTTGCGCTTCTTATTATAAAAGAAGTGTTCATTTTCAGACAAAACCCGATGTAATTACTTTTATAAATATGTACTAATACAAGTACGGTCATTTAAAAGCCACTAGCTAAAGAATAATATTTATTTTACCATGTTTGTAGTTCAGACGTTCAATCCTGCGTGAGCCAAACGGAGAAGCGCGTACGACGCATGAATATGACGTATTGCTACATTGGACAACTTCCGGCGCGCTAAGCGATGACAGATCAAACAAACAAACGCTCGATAACGAGGAATATGTCGAAGGTGGGTTTATTTTTTATTACACTTATGGTGCTCACTATTAACTAACGTTTAGCACTGCTTAGAAAGACATCTTGAAATGATCATAAGATCATGGGTAAACGCTAAAAAATGTTTTAAAAAGGTGTCTGGTCCATCTAGTGGCTAGAAGTCAAACTGCACCTCAGTAAAAACTGTCATGAGGTTTTCAAAAAGTTTTGAGGTGTCTTTTTGACTAGGATTTCATTAACTCATTATTAATATAATTTGAAATAAAAATATACTCAAAAGCTTTACCTAAGATAAACCATTTTCTCTATGCCTTTGATTTTTTTAGTGAACTACCATTTTCTTAAGTGTTATTTTTTTATGTTTCTTTTTTACATGTGACTGGACCACAAAACCGTCATAAGCGTCAATTTTCTGAAAGCTGAATAAAGAAGCTTTTTATTGATGTATGGTTTGTTAGGATATAATTATTAAAAATGTGGAATTGGAGGTTGGAAAAAATCTAAATATTGAGAAAATCGCAAAAGTTCTTAGCAAAGCATATTACTAATCAAAAATTGAGTTTTGATATATTTACCATAGAAAATTTATAATACAAAATATCTTAGCGAAACATGATCTTTACTTAATATCCTAATGATTTTTTGGCATATCATTTTGACTGATACAATGTATTTTTTGTCTATTGTTACAAATATACCTGTGCTACTTAGGACTTGTTTTGTGGTCCAGGGTTACATGTGGTCACAGTTGGGTTGCCATTCTTTTACACTAAACATGTTCTCCAATTCACCATCTTTCGTAGATGTCATGCTTGAAGCGATAAAGCACCAAGTCTTGTTTGGTTCCTCCTTCAGTTCAGGTTTCAACTGAAGTGAATGAATGGATAATATACAACTACTGGCAAAAATTATGTAATCACTACACTTAGAAGCTGGTTACCCAGATTGTTTACTTTATAACAAATAAACCAATCACAGATATGACACAAAACATTTTTTGTTTAATTAATCAATTATCTGAAACATACCTCAAACAAATTAAATTGAAATAGTTGAATTAATGGAAAATTATTTTCTATATCAAGTAGAGGAAAAAAATATGGAACCTTTCAATGTTGATGAATTTTTTTTTAAATCAGCTTGTAATTTGTATTTTAAACATATCTAAAAAGCTTATTAGTCAGCAGTTAAAAGAGAGTACTTACACACCTTAACGAGCTGTTGAACTTAATTGTAAGGAAACAGCTGTTGAACTTAATTGTAAGGAAACATGGCCCCAACAAGAAAGCTGTCAGTTGAAATGATGGAAAGGATTTTTAGGCTCGAAATCCATCATGGAGTGTGGCAAAAGAAGTTGGATCTTCCCAGTCAGCTGTTTCTAAAATTTGGTGCAAGTATGAACAAAACGGAAAGATTATAAAACGAAAACATCCAGGCAGATCAAGGAAGACATCAAAGCATCAAGATAGAAAACTCAAAGCAATTTGACTTGAAAATAAAAAAATGCTCAATGTAACAAATAAAGAACAAATGGGCTGAAACAGGAGTCTACAGTCAAGCCCGAAATGATTCATACCCCTGGCAAATTATGACTTAAAGTTACTTTTATTCAACCAGCAATTTGTTTTTGACCGGAAATGGCACAGGCTTCTCCCAAAAGATATTAAGATGATGTACAAGAGGCATCATTGTGGAAACAAAATATTTCTCAGCTTTTATGTACATTTGAACAAAAAGTGGCATGTCCAAAATTATTCATATCCTTTGCAATCTGTCACAGTCTATGGGAAAATCCAAAGTTCTATACCATTCCAAATAGTCCAAGCTGTTCTAATTAGGGATGCACCGAATATTCGGCCACCAAAAATTTTCGGTTTTCAAGAGGGGGTGTGTCTGCAGTCGTGGGTGATGAGAGCAGAGATCAAGACAGATGTAGCTTTCAGTGAGTGAAAAACAATGGCTTTACGTTGGTGTTACGTCGCAAAATTTTAAAGATATGTCTTTTCTATATACTGTATTTTTATGAATATTTATGTTTTAAACCATGGAGGTGAGCCAATGGATATCACACAAGCAACGTGAAAACTCCGCAATATGTTAAAATGAAAGTAAAAACTGACAGTGCTTTCAGCATCTGACATGCATTCTCTCAGAGGCGGTTATACTTCATATGCTGATATTAATTTAGTCCCCTAATATTTTTCTTGTGCCCTGAACATGGTGGGAAAAAAATTTCAGGTGGTGTTAAATGTGGGGACTGAAAGACAAGAATTACGATGAAACTTCAAAAAGCTATCCATTGAATAAATATGAGCGCTGCACGTTTCAAAGTCATTTGCTGCGCTGCTTTGTGTACCATTCTGACAGCGCCTCCTGCTGGAAGAGAAACGCGTAGATCCAGTGAACTGATGGATCCACAAGATAATGTGTTATAAAAATTTAAACAATTAAACAATTTAAACAAAGGCAGTAAAATATATGTATATGTTATTTAAGTAATATAATACTTGATTGATAATAAGTGTTAATATTAATATATTAATATTGTTAATAAGTTAATATAATTGATTTATTCTTTGAAACTTTAATATTAATTTATGCAATTGCAATGCCTTGATTTTAGTCAAGTCAAGTCAAGTCACCTTTATTTATATAGCGCTTTTAACAATACGGATTGTGTCAAAGCACTGCACAGTATTTAAACAGCACAATAGTGTGTAAGTAACGCATTATTGTAAACAATCAATTAGAAATCCGGAAATCACAATAGTATATGATATCGCTGGAAAGTGTCCCCAACTAAGCAAGCCAGAGGCGACAGCGGCAAGGAACCAAAACTCCACAGGTGACAGAAATGGAGAAAAAAAAACCTTGGGAGAAACCAGGCTCAGTCAGGGGACCATTTCTCCTCTGGCCAGACGAAACCAGCAGTTTGTACTAGGGATGCACCGATACCAATCGGTCGATAAAGCTTGCGCGTTTTGTCAGTAAAGCCGGTTCTGTAATCAGCGGTAAATGCCATCAGGTGCGTGATTTCACGTTGAGCCATATATACTACACACAGCCGTTGTTTACCGACGAGCTGCGCATAGCAATGTTCATTATCAGTGTGAATGTGCGCAGCTCGTCTGTAAACAACGGCTGTGTGTAGTATATATGGCTCAACGTGAAATCACGCACCTGATGGCATTTACCGCTGATTACAGAACCGGCTTTACTGACAAAACGCGCAAGTTATCGACCGATACATATCGTGCATCCCTAGTTTGTACCAATGTCAGATTGTAGAGAACTCATCAGGTTCCTGTGGAGTAGCGCCGATGGCCGTCTAGGTTGGCGATGTTTTCATTGATGATCCGTCTCTGGAGCTCATCTGGCGACCCCATCATCGGCGGTCCTCTGAGGGGTTGGCATCATCTCTTATTAGGTATTCTGAATCCAGACTGAATCTTGTATAATTCCTAGTTACCACGGGATGGGAATCCTAGGTACTACTAAAAGTCCAGAGTTTTGCGACCTTAGGGAGCGTGAGGGATTGTAGCGCGGTAGGAGACTAGTTAGGTATGCAGGAGCTAAACCATTAAGAGCCTTATAGGTAAGAAGTAATATTTTGTAGTAATAGGTAGCCAGTGTAGAGACCGTAAAATTGGGGTAATATGATCATATTTTCTTGATCTGGTAAGGACTCTATTTTAGTAAAATTAGTACACAGTCATAGCCATAAATGCAATGGTACTGTCAGGATTATGTCTGTGTTTTGTCCTGTTCTGGTTTTCCTAGTGTTTTTCCCCCTCTGTTTCCAGTAATTTTGGTTTGTCCCATTTGCTCCCCCTTTTGGTTTAGTGTTTTTGGTTCCATCCATGCCCATATTTGTATTTCCCCCTCGTCATCTTGTTAGCTTGTTTGTGACCACGCCTTGTTTTTCAGTGTATTTAAGAGTCTGTGTTTGCACACCCCGTTTGTCGGTCAATGATTATGTTACTTCCGTTTGTTTTGTTACATGAGCTCTTTTCCTGCTCCCGGTTTTGTTTATTTGTTCATTTTGCAGTGTTTTATTTAACAAACTTCAATTATTCAGTTACTCCGGTTCTCCTCGTCCATCTTCACTCCTCAACCCTCCTGAGTGTGACAGGTACTAATAATTGGCATAATTCTTTTGGTGTTTCGGTTTCCGGCCTTGTTTTCCTCATTTTCAGTTTTTTGTTTCAGACAAGAATTTTCATTTCAGTGCATCCCTAGTTCTAATGCATCTTAATTACCCTGATTCATTGGGAACAGCTGTTAAAATCAACTCAACAGGTGAAAAACAGAAGCTCTCTGCTGTTGGTTTGTGGACAGTCATGGCTAAGACAAATGACCTGCGGCTGCGCATTGAGGCTGCTCACAAATCAGGAAAGGGCTATAAGACCATATCTTAATGTTTTGGAAGTTCCAGTGGCTACAGTGCAAAGTATTATTAAAAAATACAAGATGTTCCGCACTGTGAAAAATCACAGAGGACGTGGTCGGAAGCCAAAAGTGACACCTGTGCTGACCAGGAAGATAGTGAGAGGTAAAAAAAAGAATCCAAGGATCACCACCACGGCCACACCGCTGGATTCCACGGACGCAGACCAAGGAGGACACCACTTCTCCATGCCGCTTGGCCTTTGCAAATGCTCATCTGGACAAAGAAGAAGAGTTTTGGTCATCTGTTTTATGGTCAGATGAAACAAAAATTGAATTGTTTGGCCACAATGATGTAGCCTTCATCTGGCGTAAAAAAGGAGAAGCCTTCAACCCTAAGAACTCCATCCCCACTGTCAAACATGGTGGTGGAAACCTAATGTTTTGGGGGTGTTTGTCAGCCGGTGGACCAGGGAACCTAATCACAGTAAACGGCACCATGAAAAAGGAGCAATACATCAAAATTCTCAACAACAACATCAGGCAGTCTGCAGAGAAACTTGGCCTTGGGCACCAGTGGACATTTCAGCACAACAACGACCCAAAACACACAGCAAAAGGTGTGAAGAAATGGTTAGCAGACAAAAACATTAACGTTTTGCAGTGGCCCAGCCAGAGTCCTGACTTAAATCCAATTGAGAATCTGTGGAGGGAGCTAAAGATCAGGGTGATGGCAACGAGACCCTCCAACCTGAAAGAGTTGGAGCTCATCACTTAAGATGAATGGGCAAAAATACCAGTGGAGACATGCAAAAAGCTGGTCAGCAATTATAGGAAGCATTTGATTGCTGTAATAGCCAATAAAGGCTTTTCTATTGATTATTGAGAAAGGTATGAATTATTTTAGACATGCCACTTTTTGTTCAAATGTAAATAAAAGATGAGTAATAATTTTTTCCACATTGATTCCTCTTGTACATAATCTTATCATCTTCTGGGAGACGTCTTTGTCATTAGTAATCAAAAAAAAAAAACTTGCGGGGGCGCTAGTGAGTACCGTATGGAGTAGTCATGTTTTAGCAGAGCTCCTCTCTAAATTTGAAATTATTCGATCATCATTTTGATTATTCGTTTTTTTTTTTTTTCACCGGTGTCTTTGCATAACATTGTTTGGCAAAGAATTGTATAATGCCTAAGCCTAAACACAAAGTCGGAAAGAAGCTGAAGCCGTTGAATGAGCCTCCTGCTCAGTCGTCACCGTGGATGGAAGAACAGGCCGCATCAGCCTCGGAGTTGAGTGCTGAGTCTGAAGCGGAATCTAGCAATATTCTTCTGGCGATACAGAATATGAGCAAAACGATGACTGACCGATTTGATCTCCTGGAAGCGTCTTTGGCATCCACTCAAGCTTCCTTAGTGAGCCTTGGCGATAGAATCAAGGAGGTTGAAAACGCTACCGCGGATTATGACCGTCACCTCTCTCTTGTCGAGCAGAAGTGTGTTAAAATACAGTCAGAGAATGAAGCCCTCCATCATAAAGTGATCGATTTGGAGGCTCGCTCAAGACGGCAAAACATTAAAATTGTTGGCCTGCCTGAGAAGATTGAGAATGGATGCCCCACGGAATTTTTGACGAAGTTTATTCCTGACTTGTTGGGCGCAAGCAGTTTCTCTAAGCCGTTGGAAGTGGATCGCGCTCATCGGCTGGGGAGGCAGCTCTCCGGAGAGGATGCGCGGCCGCGCGTTATGATAGCCTGGATTCATCATTTTCAAATGAAGGAAAAAATACTTCAGCTGGCTCGTCAACAGTTCCCGCTACGCTACGAGGGCAGGCCGATACACATCTTTCCTGATCTCCCGGCTGAAATAATGAAGCAGCGGCAGGCATTTAGTGTGTTGTGTTTATGTACTTGTCAGGAGATGGCGCTGTAGTCCACATGTTGATACCTATAAAAGGTGTAGAGTAAGAATGGAAGTTGTTGCACCTGCTGCCTAATCATGTAAATGCCTGGCACTTTTGTATTGCTTGTGGGTTTGAATAAACCTTGAAGAAGTGAGAAACTTTCTTGTCTTCGTGATTACCTGGATGAAACTTTCTTGTCTTCATGATTACCTGGATTAGACATAACATAAAATTGGCGACGAGGATTTTGCTGTTCTACATGAAAGATGTCTGCTGTTGCTTCTTTTCCTACGCCATTCTTACCATGTCCGGGTGAGCCGTCTATTCCTTTTGACGTCTGGTTAAAGATGTTTGAGAATTACTTACTTGTCATAAATGCATCAGGAGATGACTGGCCAGTTGCAAGAAAGCGAGCTTTGTTTCTTCATTGCCTGGGAACAGAAGGGCAGAGACTATTCTATACTTTACCAAACCAAGGAGAAACAATGGAGGATGCTATTGAGACTTTGAAACTACACTTTATTCCTCGACGTAATGTTGTGGCTGAGCGTCATGCATTCAGAAAACGAATTCAAGCACCAGGGGAAACAATCCTGCAGTATGTTGCTTCTCTTCGGGACTTAGCCACCACATGTGAGTTTGCATCTAATAATGATGAAATGTTGCGAGATCAATTAGTGGAGAATGTAAACAGTCATCGTATTAGAGAATGTCTGTTATTAGAGACTGATTTGACTCTTAACAAGGCTATTACTATTGCTACACAGATGGAGGCTGCTGGTGAACAAGCTAAACTTTTTTCAAATCAGAGTTCAGTACCTGTGCAAGCAATACAAGCAACAAGTGTGCCTGCTGTTGATCGTTACAAAAGAGAATCATCTTTGAAACCTCTGCCTGTGCCTTCAAAGTATTTTGCTACTTCCTTGGCTCGTGCATGTTATCGATGTGGATCTACAAAACATCTTGCAAATGATTCCAGATGTCCTGCAGTTTCTGTAAAGTGCAATAATTGTCAAAAGTTGGGACATTTTTCAAGAGTGTGTCGTTCACAGAAAACACATTCTGTACATGAGATTGAACTGCCTGAGCTTCAGATTCTTTACATGCATGATTCAGTATCTAATAAGATAAAGTGTACTACTACTATCATGACTGAGTTGATTGTAGATTCTGGATCTTCCGTTTCCATTCTGCCTAAATCTGTGTATGAAAAACACTTTAAACAAGACTCTTTGCTGACTCCTGCTGTTAAATTGGTGACATATTCACGAGATCCAATACCAGTGCTTGGTTGTCTACCTGTTACTGTTACCAGAGATAATGTGACCTGTAATACTTCAATCTTTATAGTTGAATGTGGCACTGCTCTTCTTGGAATGGATTTAATTAATGGATTGCATCTCAAGTTTGAAAGTTCTTCCATACTTCCAGGACCGACTCAGTCTTCAGCCTCTGTAATGCGACTTTCTGCTTCTGTGCCTGTTACTAAGCTAGGATGTGCAAAAGGATTTGTGCATAAGGTAAAAACTTCTTCAGTGGTGAAGCCTGTTCGTCAGAAACTTAGACGGTTGCCATTATCTGTTCGAAATGCTGTCAGTGATGAACTTCAACGCCTTCTTGACTTGGGTGTCATTGAACGAGTGGATGCGTCACCGTGGATTTCTCCAATTGTAGTTGTTCAGAAGAAGACCGGTGGTATTCGCATGTGTGTAGACCTGCGAGAACCAAATAAAGCTGTTGTTGCTGACAGTTATCCTTTGCCTCATATTGATGAGATGATGTCTATGCTGCATGGAGCAACTGTCTTTTCTACAATTGATTTAGAAAATGCTTATTTCCAGCTTTTGTTACATGAAGAAAGTTGTGATCTGACTGCATTCATCACCCATGAAGGACTATTCCGATTCTGTCGAGTACCTTATGGCCTTGCTTCAGCTCCATCTGCATTTCAGAAAATGCTAGCAACTGTACTTCAAGGATTGCCAAACGTAGCCAATTATTTGGATGATGTCATTGTCTGGGGACACACAAAAAGTGACCATGACCACATGCTCAAAGTGGTTCTTCAGCGCATACATGATGCAGGCTTACAGTTGAATGATTCACAATGTCACTTTAATAAAAGCAGTTTGCGCTTCCTTGGTCATACTGTATCTGCACAGGGTATTCACCCAGATGAGGATCATCTTAGTGCAATGCTTCATGCTCCTGTTCCTAAAGATGCACATCAGCTCCGTTCCCTTCTTGGATTGTTGTCATGGTACAATAAATTCATTCCAAATTTCGCTACAGTTGTAGAACCTTTGCGTGCTTGCATCAGACAAGGTTCTGAGTTCAGCTGGTCAGATGAGGCTCAGAAGAGTTTCAGTACTGTAAAGGAGTTGTTACTACAAAGCCCTGCTTTAGCATTGTTTGACCCTCACTTGCTTACTGTTGTTTCAACGGATGCGTCAGATTATGGACTAGGTGCTGTATTCTCTCAAATTCATGAAGACAACACAGAACACATTGTTGCATTTGCTTCAAGGACATTGTCTACTGCGGAACGCAAATATTCAACGATTGAAAAGGAAACTTTAGCATGTGTCTGAGGTGTTGAAATATGGAGAACTTACCTCTGGGGTCGAAAATTTCTTCTACGTACGGATCATCAGGCCTTGACAGTGCTCCTTTCCTGTAAAGGCACAGATCGCGCTGGAATGAGGATCGCACGTTGGGCAGAGCGACTCTTGTGTTTTAACTATGAGGTGAATTATTATCCTGGCTCTCAAAACCAAGTTGCTGATTATCTTTCACGCCTACCCTTGCCTGCTTCTGATGAGGATTTTTCTGATACTGAGCCGGAGTTTGTTGAATTTTTGTCTTCTGAAATGTCTGCTGTGTCTCGAACTGAATTTGCTCTTGCTTCTGCATCATGCTCAGAAATGACTGCATTACGTGCTCAGATTGTTCGTGGATGGCCCTCTTCATCAGCTGCTGTGGGGGTTGTTCTACGTCCATATTTTCAAATACGTCATGAACTTGCTGTGCAAAAGGACTATGTGTTTAGAGGGTCACGTCTTGTTGTTCCTGTTGCATTGCGACATGTTTTGGTGAATCTTGCTCATGAAGGTCATCAAGGAATAGTGCGTACGAAACAGCGCATTCGTGAACTTTACTGGTGGCCTGGTATTGACTGCTTGGTTAAGGAACAGATCAAGAATTGTGAAGTTTGCTTGTCTTCTGATAAGGTTACAACTGTTCGTGCTGCACCTTTACAACCTGTACCTTTTCCAACTATGCCATGGGAAAAAGTGGCTGTTGACATTGTTGGCCCATTTGAAACCGCTACCTGGGATTGTCGGTACATTATGACATTGATTGACTATCATAGTAAGTGGCCAGAAGTGGCATTCACCTCTTCAATCACAAGTAAAAATGTGATCAACTTCTTGATGTCAGTTTTCAGCAGATTTGGAAACCCTCATTACATTGTATCTGACAATGGATGTCAGTTCAAGTCAGTGGAGTTTGCTGCATTTCTGAAAGATCGAGACATTCAACACATACATACGTCAGTGTATCATCCAGCTGCAAATGGAGCTATTGAGCGATTTCATCGAGTACTGAAGAGTTCTGTTCAATCTGCTATTCTGTCTGGAAAGCCATGGAAATCAACAGTAACAGACTTTCTTCAAACTTACCGTGCTACTTCCCATGCTGTTACTGGACGGTCTCCTTCTGAGT
This sequence comes from Garra rufa, assembly GCF_049309525.1. Lineage (NCBI taxonomy): Eukaryota > Metazoa > Chordata > Actinopteri > Cypriniformes > Cyprinidae > Garra > Garra rufa. Next base: position 29,552,632 of record NC_133380.1, read on the forward strand.
TACTCTGTGGCAGAAAATTGCGTACTCGTCTTAATGTTCTCCCTCTTCCTATAACTTGTAAGGATCCTGCTGTGAGTCAGAAAGTGTCATTATCTCAAAAGAAGATGAAAACATACACAGACCTCAAACGAAGAGCCTGTACTCCTGAGTTCAAACCTGGAGACTGGGTGCGTATAAAAATTCCAGTTCATGTTCCAAAAGGACATCCTAGATTCTCAAAGCCTTTGAAAATTGTATATCAACTGGGTCCATGCACTTACCAGTTATCAGATGGGAAAAACTGGCATGCATCTCATCTTTCTCCAGCTTGTGCACCTGTGGAAAATGCCATTGAGAGTGAACTGGTGTCCTTGCCCCTTCAGTCTGTTCCTTCCTCTACAGTGTTGCCTAAAAATGAACTTGTGAACTTGCCTAATCAAATTGCTTCTCCATCTGTTCCTGTAAGGTCTTCATCACGAGTGAAACGCCCTCCGCGTTGGTTGCATGATTATGTTACTTAGTACAAAAGACATTGATTATCTTGTGCTAAATGAGAATTAATTCTAGTTCTAATATGTCTGGTTACAGAATGTAGAATATATTGTTAAACTAATTGAATTTGATGTAAATATTGTATAGGTTTTGCCTATTGCACCAACTATGTAATTTGGGTGGAAATTACAGTTTTGAGTAAAGGGGGAATGTTGTGTTTATGTACTTGTCAGGAGATGGCGCTGTAGTCCACATGTTGATACCTATAAAAGGTGTAGAGTAAGAATGGAAGTTGTTGCACCTGCTGCCTAATCATGTAAATGCCTGGCACTTTTGTATTGCTTGTGGGTTTGAATAAACCTTGAAGAAGTGAGAAACTTTCTTGTCTTCATGATTACCTGGATGAAACTTTCTTGTCTTCATGATTACCTGGATTAGACATAACATAGTGATGTTAGGAAGCATCTCCGGAATGCCGGTGTGAGGAGCGGTTTCATTTACCCGGCAAGGCTGCGCGTCACCCACGGCACTACTGACAAGGTGTTTTCCACACCTGAGGAGATGGAGGCATTCATTGGGACGCTGTCTTGAAAATAACTTTTAGGTATGCAGGTTGAGCATGCTGTGGTAACCTATGTGACTTTTATTCAGTAATCGCTTAGACTGGAACATATGACCGTTTTTTTTGTTTGCAAATATCTGTTTATGTGATTGGAGAGAGAGCTTTAGGGCTTTGTTAAGCTGTAGTTTCACTGTTCTGATGGTCCGGCAACCCCTCAGTGATTTTCGGGGATGCATGTTCTCACTTTGTTTGGGAAAGTGGGACGGGGGTAGGGGGATAATGTTCTTCATTTTGTTTGAGTTAATTTTTTTTTCCTTTTCTCTTCACGATTATTTGAAAAGGGCTTGCATTGTTTATTTTCAACTTCTGTATGAATCCTAATTTACCTTCAAAGGGCGGTGGGCAGTGGCATTACTTTTACAAGTTGGAACGTACATGGCCTGGGTCATGTGCTCAAGCGAGCTAAAGCATTCACACACCTGAAATCTTTGTCTGCTGATGTTATGTACTTACAAGAGACACATATTAGGCCTACGAAAGAGAAGATGCTTAAATGCAGCTGGGTTGGCCATGTTTTTCAGTCTACGTTTTCCAGTTACATCTTGGTAACTGGTTACATTTACTCTTTTCATGTTACACTTCTTAATGTATATGGGCCGAACTTCGATGACCCTACCTTTTTTACAAAAATATTTAATTTACTGTCTGATTTTACTGATTCACATGTGATTGTAGGTGGTGATTTTAATTGTGTGTTTGATAATTTTTTGGACAGGTCAGCCCAAATAGGCCAGTTACCTTCTGCCTCCATAGTTTTAAATAACTTAAAGTCCTCCATGAACCTGGTTGATATATGGAGACTGACACATCCCACAGGTAGAGACTATTCTTTTTTTTCACAAATTTTTCTAGAATAGATTACTTTTTACTTGATTCCAAACTTATATCAAACGTGATTACCTCAAATTATCACACTATCTTAATTTCTGATCACTCTCCTACTTCAATGATTCTTGACCTTGGCCATAAGAGTAAATCACATTGCTGGCGTTTTCATCCCTCTCTACTTTCTGATACCTCATTTTGCCAATTTATATCTGATAAGATTTCAGAATTTTTAGAGATCAATGATAATTCTGAAGTCACAGACTCTACTTTATGGGAATCATTTAAGGCTGTGACCAGGGGACACATTATTTCATTCGAGTCATCAACCAGGAAAAACAGATGCAAGCGTCTTTCAGAAATTGAACAGTAATTATCTCAATTAGAACCCTCCTACAGAATTTCCTCTAGCCCTTCCACCTTGCAGAACATCCTTAAGTTAAAGTATGAATATAATACTATATTGTCTGGACAGGTATGGGATCAGTTGTTGAGGATAAGACAAAAATATTTTGAGCTAGGGGATAAACCCCATAAATTGCTGGCTCGACAGCTAAGGAGCTTACAAGCTAATAAAGCTATACATAAAATTAGATCAAAAGCTGGGGACATTATTGTGGATTCTAAGGGTGTAAACGATTGTTTTAGGGAATATTATGAACAGTTATATACATCCAGAGCAAGAGGGGACATTTCTAATTGGCTAGGGCCCTTGAATCTTCCTAAATTGAGTGATGATGCTCGTGAGGCATTAAATTCTAATATTACTATTCAGGAGATTGTTGAGGCTATAAAATCTTTTCCCAATGGCAAGGCAGCTGGGCCAGATGGTTTTGGTATAGAATTATATAAAAAGTATTCTGGGAAGTTGGCTCCCATTTTGTTGAGGATGTTCACTCATTCTCTTGAAACACAAAAATTTCCTGACACACTATACAATGCTAATATCTCACTAATATTGAAAGAGGGTAGGGATGAGACTGAGCCCTCATCTTACAGGCCTATTGCATTATTGAATTCTGACATTAAAATTTGTACAAAATTATTAGCTAATAGATTAAATAAATATATTTCATCCATTGTACATACAGATCAAACTGGTTTTGTTCCTAATAGATTTTCATTTTTTAATGTTAGAAGATTAATAAACATAATGTATCATAGGTTCAAAAAGGGTTCTAAGGTGGCAGCCTTGTGTTTAGATGCAGAGAAGGCGTTCGACCAGCTGGAATGGCCTTATATGTTGAAAGTTTTAGAAGAGTGTGGGTTTGGTAGTCGTTTTGTGTCATGGATTACAACATTGTATGCTTGCCCAACTTCCTCTGTACTCACAAATCAAGAGAAGTCAAAGCCATTTTTATTGCATCGTGGGACACGTCAAAGATGTCCCCTCAGTCCTTTGCTTTTTGCAGTTGCGATCGAGCCTCTCGCAATCAGTATTAGAAATCATTCATCTATCAAGCCCGTAAGTCTGGGAAATGTGGATCATTACATTTCCTTATATGCTGACGATATTGTTATTTTTCTGTCAGACCCTGAACAGTCGGTCCCTATACTGTTAGATCTCATAAAATCATTTGGTACGATCTCTGGCTATACAATTAATTGGCAGAAGAGTGAATTTATATCATTGGGTGCTGATCTTGATACTGAATTCTTGCATAATCTCCCTTTCAAAATTACAGACAAACTTAAGTATCTTGGAGTTGTTTTACCCAAAAACCCCAAATTAATTTTCAAGCTGAATTTTCTTCAGAAATTGGAAGATTTGAAGATCAGCATTAGCAAATGGAGGACACTTCCTCTCTCCATGATAGGACGCATAAACGCAGTTAAGATGGTTTCTTTGCCCAGATTTTTATATCTTTTTCAAAACTTGCCTATTTTTTTGACGAAGTCTTTTTTCAAAACATTAGATTCAGTAATTCTCCCTTTTATCTGGGGCTTTAAAGCTCACAGAATATCAAAGATACATTTACAGAAGTAAATGACAGTTTCCTACATTATTATTGGGCAGCGAATGCCAGGGCCCTTGTTTATTGGCAGGAGGATTATAAAGTGGAAATCTCGACTGATACACCCCCCTGGGTTGCCATTGAAAAAAATGGAATTAAAAATAGTTCGCTTCCATCTATTCTCTTTTCAGCCTCTGGATTGCTTGCATCTGTTAAGATAGATAATTTTATTGTTTCAAACTGTTTGAGAATATGGCATCAAATTAAGAAGGGCTGTAAATTACCTGACACTGCTATTTCTGCCCCAGTATATCGTAATCATGCATTTCCCCCTTCAATCTCTGATATGACATTCAATACCTGGAGGCTGAGTGGTATAGTCACCCTGGAGGATTTATATATTAACAAACATTTTGCCTCATTTTCCCAGCTAAAAGAAAAGTTCTCTCTTCCCACAACACACTTTTTTCGACATTTACAGATCAGAAATTATGTATGTCATGCAATACCCAATTTTGAATCCCTGCCGAAAGAAAGAAGGATTTATAGGCTATTGTTGGGCTCACCTGATTCCAAACATCTGGTTTCAGATTTTGTAAGTGTATTTTCTCTAGAAGCGAGTTATTCTACACATTTTTTTGAAGAATGCTTGGGAGGAGGAACTGGGTATACAGATTGAGACTGATGTATGGGAGGAGAACCTCAGCAGAATTCGATCTTGTTCTATTAATTCTAGGCATCAGTTAAATCAGTTCAAGGTGATGCATAGACTGCACTATTCAAAATCTAAATTGCACAGAATTTTTCCTACTATATCTCCTATTTGTGACCGGTGTAAATCTGCAGAAGGCTCTCTGACCCATCTCTTTTGGACATGTCCTAAACTTTACGATTTTTGGTGTGACATATTTAAGTGGTTTTCTGACATGTATGCTTGTGTTTTTACACCTGATCCAGAAATTGCATTGTTTGGGTGTTCTGTTTCTCTATTAGATCATAATGTGTCTGTCCAAAGTACCATAATTTACGGAATGATTATTGCTAAGAGTGTCATTCTAAGGCTGTGGAAAACAGAAACTGTTCCTCAGTTTAATACCTGGTTGACCTATATTACTGGAATATTGCACATGGAAAGAGTCCGGTATGGAGTTATGGGTAATCTAGATAAATTTTACAGTATATGGCAACCATTTTTGGACCATTTGGACAAATATAATGTTACTTAAACCAGTAATATAATGCTTAGTATGCTGTCTGCCCCCTTTTGAGTGCTTTTGTTTTCACTTGAAACTGCCAATATGCCCTGATTACTCTTAAAGGTATTTTTATTTTATTTTAAATTATTATTATTTTTATTATTACTATTATTCTTGTACTTTTGTATTTTAATGTATTATTATTATTATTATTATTTTAATGTATTTTGTTGTTGTTTGGTTTGGTGTTTGTTATGCAATGTAAAACGAATAAAAATATTATTCAAAAAAAAAAAAAAACTTGCTAGTTGAATAAAAGTAACTTTAAGTCAGAATTTGCCAGGGGTATGAATAATTTCAGGCTTGACTGTATGTGTGTGACATAACTGAAAGAAACCGGCTGAAAGAAATGAGATTTACATAAAGAAAGGCCAAATGAAAACCAGAATTAACACCTAAACAAAAGAAAACGATTAGAAGATTAGAGTGGGCTAAAGAGAAGTCATGGAGTGTGGATGACTGGATGAAAGTGATATTCAGGGATGAATCACAAATTTGCAATGAACAAGATGATGCTGGAACTTTTGTCCTGTGCCATTCTAATAAAGTGTATAAAAATGACTGCCTGAAGAAAACACTTTTCTCATTCCATCACTAGAAAAGAAGTTTGATGATGATGTTAGTATGATAATGCACCTTGCCACAGAGCAAAGAATGTTAAAGCTTTACTTCAGAAAAGGCAAATCAACTCGGTGGCATGGCCAGCACACAGCCCACATCTTAATTTAATTGAATTGTATGGTGGAAATTGAAAAAACTGGTCCATGACAAGGCTCCATCTTGCAAAGCAGATCTGTCAACCGCTATTCGAGAAAGTTGGAACCAGCTTGGTGAAGAATATTGTTTTTCATTAGTGAAGTCCTTGCCCTAAAGAATTCAGGCCGTCATAAATGTCAGAGGAGGAGCACCAAAGACCAATTGTGTTTTTTGGTTGATGATTCCATATTTTTTCCTTAACACTGAATGATTCCATATTTTTTTTCCTGTACTTGATATGGAAAATAATTGTCCATTAATTAAAAGAGTTTAATCTGATTTGTTTTAAGGTATGTTTCACATAACCAATCATCATCCACTAAAAACATATGGGACATGAATCCACACAGATATGAAGGATTGAACCATCTGAGACACTTAAGTTCATGAAGGATTTAGCTCTCCAAAGCTGAAAAACTGAGCTATATGTCTCAAGTTACATTGCAGCTATGCTTAGCTCTGCTCTTATTGATCCACGGTAACTTGATAGCACTTCACACCCCCCTGACATTACTTTGCTATCTCATTTGGCTTCAAGAGACCTAAAAATAAAGTTTCTATATACTGTATTAGTCACATGACATCATCAGCAAAAATCAGCCCTACTTGTGTTTCATACTGTTTTTTTTTTTTTTTTTGTAATGCAGTCCATTCATGTTTGCACGCACAAGTACATATCATTTTAAGTATAATGTGTCGTTAACACTGTTGTTGAATAATTTACTGATGAAATTCATTCCTTAAGTTACGGTTCGTCAGATACCGTGTAGACCAGCTGTCGCATTGAGCTATAAACTTGCTCTCCTCACACTTCAGCTCTGAATAGCCTCCATAGTAAACTAAATGGGGCATTCACTCGACTATCAGGTTTCGGTTTTCAAAGGGCTCTTTGGCCTTATGTTGCTTAATGTATCAACAGAAAAACAGAAGTGCGTTTGTACAGATGTCAACAGTAAAAAACTGTTACAAGTCCTTTTTGGCTGCACACCAAAGAATAGCTATCAGATTTTAGAAATAAAAGTAACTTTTTTACTATTATTTAAAATTCCAAAAATGAGCTTATGGTTAAAAAATATAATTTATATGACCCTGGACTACAAAACCAATCTTAACCAAAAAATACTTTGTATGGGTCAAAATGATCGATTTTTCTTTTATGCCAAACATCATTACAATATAAAGTAATTAGTTTCCTACTGTAAATACATTAAAACTTAATTTTTGATTAGTAATACACATTGCTAAGAACTTGGACAACTTTGAAGGTGTTTTTCTCAATATTTTGATTTTGTTGCACCTTCAGATTCCAAATTTTCAAATAGTTGTATCTCAGCCAAATATTGTCCTATCCTAACAAACCATGCATCAATGGAAAGCTTTATTCAGCTTTCAGATTTTGTATAAATCTCAATTTAAATTTTTTTTTTTGGACTGGTTTTGTAGTCCAGGGTCACATATATAAATATATATATAAAAATTCAGTTTACATAGATGAACATTCAGTATGCAAGGTTCACCACTCACAAAAAAAAAAAAAAAAAAAGTATATGAGAGGCAAAACCCAAAATGCAAAAAAACTAAATCTGTGTATTCCTGGAAGGAAACAGTAAAATGAGACCACTCAGAAAAGAAACTTCAGTCTTCACACCCCTTCCTCCTCCAGATTTATTGATAGTTTAAAATTACATTTCTATGTCCTAGAACTTCAGTTGCATTTACCTTCCGACTTAAAAACTGAGTACAAGCAAATGATAGTTTTTTTATTATTATTTTTAGAGTAGTCTAAGTGATATTGTACAAAAATAACATTTTGATTTCTGTGAAAACAATCACCTTTCTTCTAGCTCCAAATCTGACCTTTTTTTTTTCTTTTTCTTCTTTTGTTGTTATTTTATTGAAGTTTTCACCTTGGGTAGAACGACCTAAACTCCATCCATCCATATCGCTTGGGATCATGAACTAGGTTTTCGACGTCACGGCTGTCCCGAATGATCAAACAGCCCATGTTTTACAAAGGATATCATTTTCTGAAACTGTTATTACACAAGGTTTCCAGAATATGCTATAAAGTCTGCTTTATATTACACGTTACATTTTTTTTTTTGTTGTTTTCTCCACATAGCTGCGTACTGCTGGTTTGGCCTGGATAGACCTGACCGTATGTGTCCTGTGCTGCTTTTCCAGGTCAATCACTCGTAGGCTACCTCAGTCTCATTGATAAAACAAAAAATGCAAAGCATTCCGAAGCGAGCGCTTCCCTGATCTGTATGGTTCTTTTTTACCATGGTTTTTTTTTCCGATCTCTCCGAGGCCGTGGTCCACGAGCCTCTAGAGGCCTACTCGACAAACGTTCTTCCCACTCAACACATCTCACACATCCCTGTTCACCAGTGGCATGGAAAGGGGGTTCTTTAACAAAGCATTATACATAACACCTCTACCAAACTAAACATAAACATTTTTGTATTAAATGCAGAAAGTGGAAAGTTTTTTTCCACCCCTTTCCTCCTTTTACATGTCAAGAGCTCACTGGCCTGGGAATAGCCTCTATCTGCCAACCGTTGGCCAGTGAAGAGGATTCAGAGAAAATAATACAACCATCAATCAGAAAAAGGAGGGGCGAACAAGGAAACGGGACTAAGCGGTGGCCTCAATGGTGCATTCTTTTGCCACGTGGCCAGATTTTCCGCAGTTGTAGCAGTTGACTTCGCTCGCCTTGCTGCACTGTACGGCGACGTGGCCGATCTCCCCGCACCTGAGAGGAGCAAAAGCACAAATCAGACCCAACGATATGCCACATCGCTCACCGTCAAGGGTCGTTCCTCACCTGTAGCACTTGACTTTTTCACAGCCTTTCTGAATGTGTCCGAAGCCGCCGCAGGAGTAACATTTCTGCTCGTTGGCGTGGTCGCAGTCGCGGGCCATGTGGCCGGCTTTGCCACAGTTGTAGCAGACCTGCTCCCTCTCCTTCTTGGGCTCCTTGCAGTCCCTGGAGATGTGACCACCCCTGCCACAGTTGTAGCACGCTGCAAAACACACGCAGAACATCTCACTAAAACAACGCATTCAACAAAAATGCTTGCTGACAAAGCAAGAGCCTGCTTGCCATTACTGCTCACCCTTCTCCCATTCTAAAAACACTTTTTATTCCCTTTAATGGATAATTTATAAATGAATATCCATGTACACTGAAAAAAAATGGTGTAGAACATTTTCATTCAGACTATTTCTAATAAGGTTCACAAATAATGACTAAGAAACTGTCATTCAGTCTTTCTACTTCAAAATTCCATGTTTATCTTAAAGTGTTACTTATTCTTTGTAATTTGTCAAATTTACTAGCAATTGCTGACTAAAAATAGTTTCCACACCAATTTTTACTCAGTATATATGTAATCAGTTATTTTTAACACTGTTGAACCATTTCAAAGTTCACTGTCTCAACTGTAACTGTTTTTAAAATGTACAAGCTGATTAAAAATGGTTTCTATACTAATTTTTGGTAACATTTTTTACCATTTTAAGGTGTCCTTGTTACACACAACTAAACCCTAATCCTGAACCCTAACCATATAGTATGTAGTTAATTAACAGTACTCAGTACTGAAATTTATAATTACAGTGTAATAAGGACATCTTAAAATAAAGTAACACAATTTTTTTTTCAGTGTACCACAAAACAAACACGCCGAGTGTCCGACAGCCTCATTGATATGCAAAATGTCTACATTCAAAACAATTAAATCACCATTTTGTAAACATTTAATGTTCTTACCATCCTCAGTCCTCTCGCAGTCCCTTGCAACATGGCCTGGTTCTCCACAGCGATAGCAGAAAAGATCTAGTGTGGGCAGGAGAAATGCATTATTTACCAAATCAGCTGAGCTGATATCCGTTTTAAGACCAGTTCATAACAGCGAGCGGCTCGTACCTTTCCCTCTGCCACGTCCCTTTCCACGGCCGCGTCCAGCGTTTGGACAGTTCTTGATCCAGTGGCCAGAACGGCCGCAACCAAAACACTCGTTGCTGCTCATAGCCTCTGACTGCACCCTACGACTGAAAAAGCAAATGACAGATTACAGATTAAACTTTATGGAAATAAATAGGTATATGCTTTATATGAGTGAGAAACGCGTGCTACGGCTGCAGTCATTCCTGTCTGGACACCAGAGTTATGTCAGATATTCAATTGACATAAACCTAGAATGTGGTGCTCATAAATATATATATATATATATATATATATAAAAGAAATCTATTTTATATTAAAAGTACATTTTTATGGTCTGCCGGTCAAACTACATTAACTTGACTGAAAAGTAAAATCATTAAAGCACATCATTATAGCTGAGCACATTTTACTAAACAGCTGTAAACCGGTTATAAACGGGAATATAAAGTAAATAGAATTAGCATTTACTTTAAATGACAATGACATTGATTTGCATCACCAGATAAAAAAAATTATATATTATATATATATATATATTTTTTTTGTAGTTTTCAATAAAATGCCATTTGCAAAATAATTAGTTTTATGGCACATGTACATTGATAAAAGTCTTAGACATTTGATATGCTAACATTACTGCTCCTTAACTGTTTAACTTTTAAAAGAGACGGTTCTCTGTTGAACGAGTTCTTGACTCGAGAACCACTCGGGGAGATTTAACCGATTCCTTGAAAAGATTCCCAAAACACGAATAGTTCACGAACTGGACTTTGCTACAACTGTCAATTGTTACAGCTCGTGTGGTGCATTTCTGCATAAACTATTTAAACATTTCAAAACCCACCAACCCGGACAGCATTTTTGGGTATCGTTGGTGCGAACGGTTCAAATCGGAGCGCCATGTGTTCGATGTTCGATTGGAAGGTTCAGAACGCGCCAACGATGCCAAAAACACTACGAATCGAATGTTAGAACGCGCCTATTGTGGGCAAAAATGCTGTCTAGGTAGCCTGTGTAAACACACTGTTGTTAAATATAGAGCGAATACATTGAGTCACTACCTGCCTTTAAATCTCACCGCGCTACTCGCTCAAGTATCTGCACATCCACGCAGTGATCAAAACAAGATGATCTTGTGACATGAAAACCTGATAAAGATCAGCAGTCTTCAGGGCTGATATCTGGCCTGTCCACTCACCCAGTCCATCACGCTGGTTCCCACAGACCCTCTCTCACCCTTTGGGAGACCATCCAGTCCCACGACGACATTATATCTATCCTTCAGCTATGTGCGCGTGCTCGGGCGATAAGTGCATTCGCTAATTTCAAAAATCATCATCGCAATACTGCGACCGTTCGATGGAATGGCATGACTTTCCCGCTCGCAGCCTGTCGCAGTAGGCCAAAGTGCGCCGTCAGAAAATCTCACTTCTGTACCTTTCTGGACAGATTCAACCTCAACGATTCGCCTTAAAAACACAGCTCTGGCATTTTAAGACAGCGGAGACACTCTCCGAGACCGTGACGATGTCACCACACCATATGCATCGAGTTAAATGTCGTATTTTCGTCCTTTAAGGGAACTCACCTCGGCGACGTGACTCGTTGCTGTTTATTTTCGGTTCCTCCTCTCTGCGCTGCGCCACACGCGGTTTGCGCACGGCACGCTCACGGCCGACTCCTTCCGCCCCGCCCACCGCGCTCTGCACACGGCCCGCTCATTCTGCAAACACGCTACGGTGATAGATCACCCATTCACGACCGAGACATACAGGGCCAGCTGCCTGACGCTTCTGTGATGCGTCAGCCGCAACACCTAACATTTATATGATACAGTCCATGATCAGAGATAGATAGATAAAATAGCTAAAAATAAGAATGGCAGTACATTGATTGCTTTGTAAATCTCGTTTTAAATCTAATCTGTTGTCTTAAACCTTGGACCAAAAAGTAAGTAATGTACATGAAATGTTTCAAGGACATCATGTATCAAATAGGTCAAAAATGAGCAGTTATGTATGCAAGCCGTTCAGGAAAAAATGCATGTGTATTGTGTGAATATGGATTGGTTCACTGGTTGAATGTATGGTTTAATCACAAACGCATTTGTTCATAATACATTGGCATAACCAGACATGTATTGGTTTAGATACATCGGTCTGATCACATGCACATGGGTTTGCTCCTGTATACGTTGGTTCGTTCAAGTAATCATTGGGCTTCTCAATAATGCATTGGTTTCCTCGACTATGTATTGGTTGAGATAAATCGGTTTCCTCAATACATTGGTTTGTAAGTATATTGTTTTCTTCAGGTATATATATTATGGTTTAGATTCATTGGTTAGCTCAAGTATACATTGGTTTGTAAGTATATTGTTTTCTTCAGGTATATATATTATGGTTTAGATTCATTGGTAAGCTCAAGTATACATTGGTTTTTTCAGCTGTAGATTGGTTTAGATACATTGGTTTACTTAAGCTTATATTGTTTTTTTCAATTACACATTGACTTAGATATATCGGTTTCCTCAACTGTGTATTGGTTATTATATATTGGTTTATTTAAGTATATATTGGTCTGTATATATTGGTTTCTTCAGGAACATATTGGTTTGTGTATACAGGTCCTTCTCAAAAAAATTAGCATATTGTGATAAAGTTCATTATTTTCTGTAATGTACTGATAAACACTAGACTTTCATATATTTTAGATTCATTACACACATTTGAAAGTAGTTCTAGCCTTTTATTGTTTTAATATTGATGATTTTGGCATACAGCTCATGAAAACCCAAAATTCCTATCTCAAAAAATTAGCATATTTCATCCGACCAATAAAAGAAAAGTGTTTTTAATACAAAAAAAAAAAGTCAACCTTCAAATAATTATGTTCAGTTATGCACTCAATACTTGGTCGGGAATCCTTTTGCAGAAATGACTGCTTCAATGCGGCGTGGCATGGAGGCAATCAGCCTGTGGCACTGCTGAGGTGTTATGGAGGCCCAGGATGCTTCGATAGCGGCCTTAAGCTCATCCAGAGTGTTGGGTCTTGCGTCTCTCAACTTTCTCTTCACAATATCCCACAGATTCTCTATGGGGTTCAGGTCAGGAGAGTTGGCAGGCCAATTGAGCACAGTAATACCATGGTCAGTAAACCATTTACCAGTGGTTTTGGCACTGTGAGCAGGTGCCAGGTCGTGCTGAAAAATGAAATCTTCATCTCCATAAAGCTTTTCAGCAGATGGAAGCATGAAGTGCTCCAAAATCTCCTGATAGCTAGCTGCATTGACCCTGCCCTTGATAAAACAC
>NC_133380.1:29566279-29630969 GCF_049309525.1 Garra rufa
AGACCATCACTGACTGTGGGTACTTGACACTGGACTTCAGGCATTTTGGCATTTCCCTCTCCCCAGTCTTCCTCCAGACTCTGGCACCTTGATTTCCGAATGACATGCAAAATTTGCTTTCATCCGAAAAAAGTACTTTGGACCACTGTGTTTTATCAAGGGCAGGGTCAATGCAGCTAGCTATCAGGAGATTTTGGAGCACTTCATGCTTCCATCTGCTGAAAAGCTTTATGGAGATGAAGATTTCATTTTTCAGCACGACCTGGCACCTGCTCACAGTGCCAAAACCACTGGTAAATGGTTTACTGACCATGGTATTACTGTGCTCAATTGGCCTGCCAAACTCTCCTGACCTGAACCCCATAGAGAATCTGTGGGATATTGTGAAGAGAAAGTTGAGAGACGCAAGACCCAACACTCTGGATGAGCTTAAGGCCGCTATCGAAGCATCCTGGGCCTCCATAACACCTCAGCAGTGCCACAGGCTGATTGCCTCCATGCCACGCCGCATTGAAGCAGTCATTTCTGCAAAAGGATTCCCGACCAAGTATTGAGTGCATAACTGAACATAATTATTTGAAGGTTGACTTTTTTTTTGTATTAAAAACACTTTTCTTTTATTGGTCAGATGAAATATGCTAATTTTTTTAAGATAGGAATTTTGGGTTTTCATGAGCTGTATGCCAAAATCATCAATATTAAAACAATAAAAGGCTAGAACTACTTTCAAATGTGTGTAATGAATCTAAAATATATGAAAGTCTAATGTTTATCAGTACATTACAGAAAATAATGAACTTTATCACAATATGCTAATTTAACTTTATCACAATATGCTAATTTTTTGAGAAGGACCTGTATATATATTGGTTTATTCAAGTATATATTGGTTATATCGGTTAAGACCAATCTACAGCTGAACAAACCAATGTATACTTGAGCTAACTAATGTATCTAAACCATAATATACCTGAAGAAAACAATATACTTACAAACCAATGTATACTTGAGGAAATTGATTTATCTCAACCAATACATAGTTGAGGAAACCATTGCATTATTGAGAAGCCCAATGTTTACTTGAACGTACCAAAGTATACCGGAGCAAACTCATGTGCATGTGATCAGACCGATGTATCTAAACCAACACATGTCTGGTTATGCCAATGTATTATGAACAAATGCATTTGTGATTAAACCATACATTCAACCAGTGAACCAATCCATATTCAACTAATACACATGAATTTTTTCCTGAACGGCTTGACAGTGATTTACAGCCAACATGTAATATAGTGCTGCACTAATGTGTAAAATGTTTTATTTAATAATTGTTATTCGAAGCACCTAGAAAGTCCAAGTACTGCTCACTGCAGAGCCAAATGGCCTCCAGCTCCACCTCTCTGGATGTCCAGCTCCACCTCTGTGTGGACAAATGGGTGGAGTTATGTTTAGGGATAGGGTAAGGGGTAGGGTTAGGTGTCTATATCCACCCATTACCTCCAGCGAGGGTGAGATGGAGCTCCAGCTACTCCCATATGGCTCTGCAGCGAGCACCCAGAAAGTATGCATTCACACAAATCATGAGGTAATGTGCTGCTATGGCCAAGTGATGGCACTGTTATCCCAGAAAAAAAAGTATACTATTTAATGTATCAGCTTTTATAATCAATATTAATAGCAAATAATAACACAAATATGTAGAAAGTCAAGTATAGGAAGCAATATCATTCTGGACGTCAAATTAAGCAAACATTATTAAAACTTTAAAAAGTAACTTTAATGAAAACATAATGTACAAGTAACTCTTGTTTTGTTCTCATAAAATGAAATTAGTGCTAAATGTTTAAGACATAAAATCCCTACTGAATAAATATTCCTGCAAATAGGTTTATACAGTAGTGCATTAATCACTGAGAAAAGTAAAAGTATCTTTGATCTAACTTCAAGAATTATATAAAAAAGAAAAAGGCATTGGCCACAATTATTGCCACTCCTTCATTTATTTCTTTGTGCATCCAAACTAACTCTTCACTTAACGCACTTAACGCTTTATGCTTGGAGAGCACATGGCAAGGTATCTGATACTATTTCTCCATACAAAACCTCTCCAGATCTGTCAGATCTTATGGACTTTTTAACTCTGCCCTGGTTTTCTATGGAGTTTGGGTCAGTGGACTATAATGGCTGTGGCAAAACCTAAATTATGTGGAACATTTTTGCATTGATTTTGATGTGTGATTTACTGGTAGAGGCAGACAAGTTCCAAATCTTCTGGGACTTGATAAGTCTATTTAATTTGGCAACACATTTGCACGTTCTCTGCGAGTTCTCTGGTGTTGGCTAAATGGTCACATAAACAAATAAAATATTTATAGTTTTAGTGTTCAAGAGTTTAAATTAGTTTTATCTATTTTTTTCTTTCTCTTTGCACTTTTATATCAATATGACATATTAGTAATAGTAATAGTAAGTTTTAAACATGTTTGATTAAAAAAACGAAACTAAAAAGTAGTCAGAAAACATCACCTAAAATGAGTAACCTAGATTGCAATACTAACACTTGCTTTCATTTCTATTACTGGTGCATTCTTATAAAATACATACATAATGAGTTGTAAAGAGACGTGCAAATAGAAGTAAATATATTTATCATGTAATCTGTAATCAGTACCAGACTACAATTTGTAAGTAATCTACCCTGCTCTGCATATAGACAGAGAGATAGATAGACAGACAGAGAGACTGACAGACAGACCAGACAGATACTAATGGCAAACTCTTACATTGCACCCAAATCAATTATTCATGCTGCTGCATCTACTAGTAGCTTGTGAATAGTTTTTGGAATAAATAATACATATGGATTTTCATCCATGACTGGACTCATCTAGCTATCTCCACGTCTCTTTACAACTCATCATGTATGTGTTTTATAGGAATGCACCTGCCATCATGAGTGTGTGTGTGTGTGTCTGTGTGTGTGTGTGTGTGTGTGTGTGTGTGTGTGTGTGTGAGAGAGAGAGAGAGAGAGAGAGAGAGAGAGAGAGAGAGAGAGAGAGAGAGAGAGAGAGAGAGAGAGAGACTGCTGTCCTGAAGGCTTTTATAGCAGAGTCGACTTACTGATGGAGCAGACTATTCCAGCATGTCTCTCCCAGAATCAATACGTTCAGAACTGTGGTCATCTCTTTCCGTTAAGGTGGTTTATATATCTGGAGCTTGACAGCCCTGTATGTGCTCTCTCCGTGCTTGTCAAGATATTTAAATAAATTAATAAAAACATACTCAGGAAAACAAAGACAACTGATAAAAATAGCTTTTCTTGAATTGATAAAAACATGATATGAAACAAACTCATGCTTGTGGCTAAAATACAATGATTTGACCACATGAAATCCTGGTCTTACAGCTCCTTTGTTTTGTCCATAGCCTGCTGCTGTTGTCAGATGATGCAAGCTTGAGGGAATACCTTAAATCTGTGCCACAAGGTCCTGCACTCTGTTCTCCCCGCCTCCATCTCTATGAGAGCAGAGTGCATTTGAGATGCCCTGGGATTTATACACAGAAAGCCTCCATTTGACACTGAGCCGCAGCTCTAGAGCACACTGGGCCCATTTGTGCGCAAAAGTGCCATTTGCTGGATTTGTATTATAGGAGAAAGGCCTGAATTATTTGGCTTTTCCCTGCTGTGAATGAATTGAGAATGGGGGTGAAGAAAAAGGATCAAACAGAGTATTTAATGCAGCTATGGTTAGATATGAGAAGATAATCTGACATGGATGGATTTCAACAGCCCTTCTTGATTCAGGTGAGTACTTGAAAGAAAGATACTTGAATAGCACCGGACTCATTTCAACATAAATTACATAATTATTAAGTATTCCTTCCGCAACTTAAATAGCTAAAAATAAGAATGGCAGTACATTGATTGCTTCGTAAATCTCGTTTTAAATCTAATCTGTTGTCTTAAACCTTGGACCAAAAAGTAAGTAATGTACATGAAATGTTTCAAGGACATCATGTATCAAATAGGTCAAAAATGAGCAGTTATGACACTGATTTACAGTCAACATGTAATAAAGTGCTGCACTAAAATGTTAATATGTGTAAAATGTTTTATTTAATAATTGTTATTCAAAGCACCTAGAAAGTATGAATTCATACAAATCATGAGGTAATGTGCTGCTATGGCCAAGTGGTGGCAGTGTTATCCCATAAAAAAGTTTATTATTTAATGTATCATCTTTTATAATGTAAGCAATATTAATAGCAAATAATACAACAAATATGTAGAAAGGATAGGAAGCAATATCATTCTGGACGTCACATTAAGCAAACATTATTAGAACTTCAAAAAGTAACTTTACTGAAAAACATAATGTACAAGTAACTCTTGTTTTGCTCTCATAAGATGAAATTGGTACTAAATGTTTAAGATGTAAAATCCCTACTGAAGAAACATGCCTGCAAATAGGTTTATACAGTAGTGCGTTAATACTACAATCATTGAGAAAAGTAAAAGTATCTTTGATCTAACTTCAAGAATTATATAAAAAAGAAAAAGGCATTGGCCACAATTATTGCCGCTTCTTCATTCAATTGTGCATCCTAACTAACTCTTCACTTAACACACTTAATGCTTTATGCTTGGAGAGCACAAGGCAAGGTATCTGATACTATTTCTCCATACAAAACCTCTCCAGAACTGTCAAATCTTGTGGACTTTTTAGCTTGGCCCAGGTTTTCTATGGAGTTTGGGTCAGTGAACTATGATGGCTGTGGCAAAACCTTAATTATGTAGAACATTTTTGCATTGATTTTGATGTGTGATTCACTGGTAGAGGCAGTCAAGTTCAATATCTGCTGGTACATGATAAGTCCATGATACAATGTACCCTAACAAAAACAGCCCAACAACATTAAAAATCCACACTGCAAAAAAATGCTTTTCTTACTTAGATTTTTTGTCTTGTTTCCAGCCAAAATATCTAAAAATTCTTAAATCACTAAGGATTTTATAGATATGTCAAAATTATTGTCTTGTTTTCAAAAAAAAAAAAAAAAAAAAAAAAAACAAGTCAAAATGAAGTATGTTTTTGCTTGAAACAAGCAAAATATTCTGCCAATGGGGTAAGAAAAACAATCTTATTTTTTGCACTTAATTTTGACTTGTTTTTTCTGAAAACAAGAAAATAATTTTTACTTGTCTAGAAAATCATTTTGTAAGAAAAGCATTTTTTGCAGTACACCACCATACGTCACAATATGCATGATTTACTGTAAAAAAACAGCATGCTGGTTATGTATGTTTTGAAGCATGGCTGCTGGTTTGAGCTGGTTCAAGCTGGTCCTTAGTTAGTCATTAGCTGGTTTAAGCTGGTCGTGTGCTGGTCCTAATCTGGTCATGAGCAGGAGCTAGTTGCTTGGCCATCACATGACCAGCTTAAACCAGTTTAAACCAGTTTACGACCAGTTTAGGACCAGCTTAAAGGAACACGCCACTTTTTTTGGAAATAGGCTCATTCTCCAACTCCCCCTGAGTTAATAAGTTTAATAAGTGAAGAGTCAAGTTTTAAATAGGATAAATATCAAAACTCGTTGGTCATTTTTGAACGCGATGCTATTGGTCTAATAGGATTCAATGATCTAGACTAAGCTATGCTAAAAGTAATATCGCCACAACAGTAAAAGGGCTGAATGGATTTCAAAATGGTAAAACTCAACTTATTAACACGGGGGGAGTTGGAGAATGAGCCTATTTCCAAAAAAAAGTGGAGTTTTCCTTTAAACCAGCAGCCATGCTTCAATACCTGTAAAAATGTGTCTTTTTGTCTATGCCAAACCTAACTTTGCTTCCAAAACTCTGTTTTGGTCTCATCTAACTATATAACATGCCATTAAAAGTTTGAATAACATTGGTCAAACTGTAGGTGCATGAGTTTGTTGTCCGATGACAGTAAATAGTTCTTTATTGCAACTTGCTCTAGTTTTGGTCATGTCCTCTGCATTTTTAAAGACGTTCTGATGCAAAGACCCTATACCTCTTTAAAAAAAAAAAAAAAAAAAAAAGGTTTCGAAAGGGTGTCGTTGTTGAAATGCCATGAAAGAACCATTTTTGGTTCCCCAAAGAACCATTCAGTGAACAGTTCCTAAAAGAACCATTTTAAAAATCTAAAAAAAAAAAACCTTTTTCGACTATAAAGAAACTTTTCTGCATTTGAAAGGTGGATGTTCAAGGTTCTTAATAGAACCATTGATGTCAATAAAGAACCTTTATTTTTAAGAGTGTACTGCCCTGTACCAAATGGCACATTTTAAGAGCACTTATTGTGCACAAAGACTGCCATGTATGGCCACCGGAACCGTTCTCCTCATGTGTTTGGGGGCAATATGCTCTCCACATCCTTTCCCAGGCTGGTTGTTGACATCTCCAATTGATTTAAAGTTTTAAATTCAACATGTGAACATGAACCAGAGTCTCTACTTGCAGAAGAAATTGGTGTGTGTGTGTGTGTGTGTGTGTGTGTGTGTGTGTGTGTGTGTGTGTGTGTGTGTGTCACTTCATATTCATACCCCAGTGAAACAACAGGAAGTCATGACTTACCTCTTAAAGTGTTCCTATTCACTAAAGGGAATTTTAAAACAGGCGTTATGAATGGAAATACACTTTAGAATTTATAGGAGTGCCAATAATTGGGGTCCATGTGTTTTGGAGAAATATATTATTTCACTTTTTGTATGATTTTACTTCTTCGCTGTAAATATCTGATTCAAAGATTAAGAGGATGAGAATCTTTTTTTCATACACATAAGAAAGAAAGTAATGTGGTTTAAAATAACATGTGGGTAATGATGACAGAACTTTTATTTTAGTAGAACAATCCCTTTGATTGGAATAAACTGTCCAAACAAACCAATTAGCTAAAATGAACTTAGCAGTTCTACTAATGAGAAAGAGAGAACTGTTTTACTGCTGAAGAAATTAATTTACTGGAAAAGCTATACCTTGAAAACAGCTGATCTGATGTTTTTATGAGTCCCATCCACTTGTATTATTTGGAGAAATCTTTGTTTGTGTTCATCTGACGAAAGTACTATGCATCTGAGACAGGATTGGGGAATAAATGAATTTCCATATTTCCTGGAGTATATCTTTAAAGGGGTCATATGCCAATTTGATCAAATCTTGATTGGATTTTTGGATGTATTAGAATAGGTTTTCATGAAAAATGCATTATTTTTCACATATTTACATTATTGCAGCACCCTTTTTCTTAGTCTGTCTCTAACAACCTGGGGTGTGTTTCCCAAACGCCTTGTTAGCTATTTATAGTTATAAGTTCCATTGAACTCTATTTATAATGATGCAACCTGCGGACAATGTTGCTTTCAGGAAACACACCCCTGTATAGTTCCTGTTTTTATGGAACTCCTCCTTCCAATAGATAAAATATGCTCTGATTGGTCAGCTGGCCCATGTGTTCAGAAATATCACGCCTCTTACCATAAATATTAATGATGGCATCAATTTTTGCCATACTAATTCAAGCCTGATTCGGACACTGAGATTTTTCAAGCACAGATTTTTTTTTAACCGACTATGGTCTCTTTTACGCCGTTTTTCCAAGGGTGGAAAATATTAAAATGAGTGACATTGTGACTTCACAATATCCAGAAAAAGCACACTGTAGTCCAAACGAGTTGTTTGTTGTAGTTCTTGAAAAGTTTTCTGATAAAGAGAATATCTTCTTTTAAAGCTTTGTAAACATGCAAATCTTTTATGCTCAAACAGCAATATTACATATTAACTAAATCTGAAAGAAAAAAAACATTATTCAGACCTATCACTTTGAATTATTTACCCCCAAAATAAATAAATAACAAGCAACTTGTGACTGCTCAATGTTGCATTGTTGACAATTTAAGTTCATATACTAGTTATTAGCCTACTAATCAAAACTACAGAAGTTTTTGCGAGTCAAAAACCTTGGTCTATTAAATGTTAAAGAGGCTTGCCATATCACGCTACTGTTTGAACCAGTTGCCCGTCCGCGAAAACTAGCGTTCCAGTTTGTCGCGTCGCTGCAGTGATGAAAACGATGACATCACTTTAACGTCACACTTTCCCTTGTATCGATAATCATGGCGGATCAACAATTCAACAACTTTCTCTGGTGAGTACAGCTCTAGTCTCCTAGTTCGTGTTCGCTTTATTTCTTGCAGACTTTATTCGCGCCTCGTTGCTGATCTGATCGGAATCATTCGAGTCGAAGTAACGTTACAGATGTTTGCGGTTGTGTTAAAACATCATTCGCGACTGTTATTGTTTGTTTGTGTGAGGTGTAGCCTACTAGAGAATGAGCACACATATGTGTTTGTAAACACGGTTAAATCTAATAGAACAAGCACTGCTAATCTTACCCTTTCTTTCTGTAGCCGTGTAACGTTAGTCAGCTACGTGTCTTTGTACCATATAGCCTACAGAGCCAACGAGTAGCTGCTTAAAGTTATTAAAGGACACTAACTAACCATATGAATGTAGGTTATATGCTATGAAATCAAACATTAGTGTCTTATCGTTAGTGAAAATAATCTTTCTTTGCCGGTAAATGTATTTTTTGATGGTTAATAGTGCCAGGAGTGTAAAGCAAAGGGTTATAGCTTGTTAAAAGTAGATCTAATAGGCTATTGAAGCAAATGAACAAATGTGTCTGGGTGACATATAATGTTCTTAGCCGTTTCTATTTTAGAACCAAAGTGTGTTAAATATGTTAAATGTGAACTGTTTGTTTATAGTAGCTATTACCCACCTGATGTAAATGTATTTTTGAAACACATAATGACTTTGGTATCTTGATTTTTTTCTTCTCAGGCCACTGATTCATTAACGTAATCCAGTTTAATAAACCTGTCTGTACTGTTCCGCATTTATTATACAAATACTGAATCTTTACGGGTGCGTTGCAGATAGCCTAAGTCTGAACCAAACCTAACTGATGTTGTGGTTTCGCTGAGTGATCTGTTCTTTCTAATTGTAAGTAGAGCAGACATCATGTTATCAGCACCAGCCTAATGGCTTTAATTTGCTACTGGGTTGCCGTCATACTTTCTGATGCAATATTTATAGTTATAAACCTCTCTAGGGGCTAAAGAAGTGTTTTGAATATGATTTCAGTGACCTTTTAGTCTAAAGAAGAATATCAGAATATTGCATTTAATAACTATTCTTTGAAATCCATAAATGTGGGCATTTTTTGTAGTCGTATTATGATAACAGACATTATTTGTTTAGATTTTGGTTCGATTCATACATCATCTGAAAGCTGAATAAACATGTTTTTATTGATGTATGGTTTGTTAGGGTAGGACAATATTTGGCTGAGATACAACGATTTGAAAATATTTAATCGTTGGGTGCAAAAAAATCTAAACATTGCGAAAATCACCTTCGAAGTTGACCAAATGAAGTTCTTAGCAATGCATATTACTAATCAAAAATTAAGTTTGGATATATGTGGGAGATTTGCAATTATCTTCATGGAACATGGTCTTTATTTAATATCTCAATGATTTTTGACATAAAAGAAAAATAATTTTGACCCATACAGTGTATTTTTGGCTATTGCTACAAATGTACCTGTGTTCCTTAAGACTGGTTTTGCGGTCCAGGGTCACATATATTCATATAAATAACGTAAAATGCAATAAATAGATACATGTTGAGTATTTTTAAAGCTTTAATTTGAAAAACAGACTTTGGGATGGCAAATATAATTTGATATTTAGTGGCCCAAACAGTATTTTTACACTAATGCAGAGACATTTATTCATTTCTGTAGTAGTGTGATATATATGCACATGTAAACATAAACACTAACACACCTTCTTAGATAGCTTTAAGATATTGTAACATTATGACATTTTTGACAACACTTACTTAACACTGAGATTGCATTGTTTGCCAAAGAGAAATATTAGAGGAGGAACATTCAGCATTTGGCAGAATGTTTTAATAATGGTGATTCTCACACCATTACTGTCGGTGCGAGCACACACTCACGGTCAGCTCAGCAGTGAGTGTCTGTCTCTGAAAGGTGCTCCGACTTGCTCGACAGGTTTCTGATGTCAGAACAATGAAGACCTAAAAAGGATCAGCAGGCCAGAGCAGTTAAACCCAACATAGTTGCACAGTTACTTTCCGAGCGAGAACAGGTGGGTATCGCTGTGGCTCATGCAAAATGGGTGAGAAATGCGTTAGTCTTGGCTGCGAATACTGCGTGGCTTGCATGACTGGTATCGTGAGCTGGCCCAAGTTTGGACAAACCATCTGATCATGAAAGGACATGAAATATTGCCATGGCAGAATCGCCAAGTTCTGAGCAAGAAGAACAGTTCGAAAACAGAGAATAACAGTAATCCAGCAAGATCGGGACTTTCATTGTACTGTAAGTCATGCTGTTATGTTGCTCTAACAGTTACAGGATATCTGTCACCATCTGCATTTCTGCTCTTCTTAGTGGCAAAGATGTGATGATTCATGTTTCTTGCGACAACAAAGATGGCCTAGAACACTTCATCAGATGTGTGTGTGTGTGTGTGTTTTGTTCTGCGAAGCAGTGTAAATAGTATTGGCCTGGTGATTTACATGCTGATGGATATCATGTGTGCTTCAGAGGTTCCTGTCAAATTTCGAGCTGTTGGTTTAGTATTTATTTTATTTAGTTGTTTTTAGGCTCAAAATTTAACTTATGAGTGAATAGCTTTAGAGTATTTCATTGATTTAGGGTTATTTTGATAAGCTCTCCTGATTGGAAGTTTTTCACTCATTATTATGATAAAGAAATGATAATAAATACAAAGGCCGGCGTATACTCATTTTTATACAATGGATAGGCCTAATTATTTGACAAAAAGACTGACCTTCTGTCTTTGGCAAAGTGGAAAGCAAAAGTGTGTGCTGTGAGAAAACCATTATCATTTTAGTATTATCGTCTGAAGACTATTTGGGTGTTCTTTTGAATGATTGCTTGTTTGATTCTGTCAGGAGGAGCCTGTCAGAGTTATTTGTCCTTGACTTATCAGGAACTTCACTCACATGTTGTGAGCTGTAATAGACTGCATTACATGACATTAGATTAAGTCTTGCAGGTGACCTTGTTTATAAACCGTATGCTTTGCTGTTTTAGAGGGTTATTGTTGCGAGTCACGTAGTCGCAAATACAATAATACGCAAATACAATAGCCACTTCAGAGTTGCCGGTATGATATGAGAGTAATGGGAGTAGGAAATGCTGCTTTTTAACCATGTTATTCAGTCCTTGTATGATACTTGACTGTTTAAGATTTGTTTTACTTACCTCAGGTCATCCAAGATGTAGATGAGTTTGTTTCTTCATCCATGCTCACCAATGGATCCTCTGCAGTGAATGGGTGCCGTCAGAATGAAAGTTCAAACAGCTGCTAAAATCATCACAATAATCCACAAGTAATCTACACGACTGTTCTGTCAGTTGTCTTCATAAATAATTAAGTTCGTTAAGTTTTAATCATTGTTCATAATCCATAATAACTAGGGACGGGATGATACACCTACCTCCCGATTCAATGCTTTCACGATACAGTGTTTTTTTTTTTTTTTTTTAAGAATTTCCATTCTACAAGTATTGCGATTCTATATTGCTATTAGGGCTGGGACGATACGCTAGTCTGCCGATTCAAATGTTTAACAAAATGAGTAGAAAAAATACTTTCTGAAATAAAGTGCTATGTTCGTTTGCAAACCGTTTTAGTCATGTTTAGTAATGTTTTCCCGGCAAAACAAATTTTACTTTGTTTACCGCAAAGTATGTTTTGGTCATCCCATTAAAAATAACATTCAAATTGGATCATTTTAGAGCTTTAAAGTCCTGGAAGTAGTTATGTTAAATGCTGGAAAGTCATTAAAAGGTGCTTGAATTTCTCTCTCAAAGGTTGTACGAAACAAACCCTGAAATGAATAATGTATTATTATTTCTACCACAACACCATGGTTATAGTTAGCATTAAAGGGGTCATCGGATGCAAAACTAACTTTTACATGTTGTTTGAACATTAATGTGTGTTGGCAGTTTGTGTACGCAACCACCCTACAATGATAAAAATCCACCCAGTGGTATTTTTTTAATCTTTAAAAGTAATATCCCCTTTTTAAAATCAGGTCATTCTCAGCTTCTTGTCATTGTGACGAAACACAGTTGATTGGCATGAGCGCCTTACCTTAGACCCACCCTCACCGAGCTGAAACAGTCCGAATACGATCGCCATTGTGTCAACTCAGGTGCAGAGGAAGTCTCTAATTGAGCGATTGAGGTGTTCTGTTGTTGGATGTAATACTGAACATAGCAGTCATTTACTACAGACATCTGAGCCACTTTAGAGGCAGAGGACAACGTTACTTTCGTTTTTAAAAGGAAAGCGTCGATCCCGATCTACATATGCATCTATGTTTGTGTGAATCATTCGTGATTCAGGTTCACCCACAGCAGAATCAGTATAAGGGTTTTTTATGCTTCTTTGCAAATGGCTTTTCTTAATAATGTGCTTGTTGGCAAGTTTCGCCTATAAACTCGGCTAAATGCAGCTAAATGCGGCTAAAGTAAACATTACAGCTGGTAATCCCTCAGCAGAGAGGGGCGGGGTGAGCAGAGCTCATTTGCATTTAAAGGGCCATGCGATAAAATGAGCTGATATTTTGCAGAGCTGATTTTGACAAGGTAAAAGGGTGTTTTTTATATACTACTATTGAGAGTTTTTAACCAAAGTGTATTAGAGACTTTTCATTAAGACCCTAAAGAATCATAAGAACTTGTGGAAAATGGGCATCCGATGACCCCTTTAATACTTTTCTGACGTAAGTCAGCGCTGTTTATTATAGAGAATTCTGGGCAGAATTCGAATGATTCTCACTAGATCTTAGAGCAACTGTTTTCATTTTGCTGCTGTTTTGAGCTCTGACAAGTTTGTTTGCTTTGCGGTAAACGCTAGCACGGTTTAGTTTCGCTTTTGTTACGTTTGTTGTTAGATGTCTCTCATATGCAACAGAATTAGCAGCGCTTATGAGTTCAACAACGCAGCGGTCGCGCCAGTGCTACCGCTCACAAAAATTAGTCCCACCGGCGGAAAAAATGGTCGTAAAACGTCTGGAGAGATCAGATGGCTTTGCATGCTTTCAAATCACTCTCGTAGTACTTTGTCATATGCCCATCGTCTGCGCGGTGCTGCTTAAAGTGCAACACATTTATACATTTCGCCCACCACCTCTTAGGAAAAGTGAAATAATTAAAGATAAATCTATTCTGAGGTAAACCAACTGATTTTTAAATAATTTCACAAAGAATCGCGATTGTTAGGTGAATCGTTTTTTTTTCTCCCACCCCTAATAATAACGTTTCCTTCAGTGAGAAAGTTGTCTGGTCTGAATCCGGAGGGAAATATGCACAGATCAAGCCCCGGACAAGCCAAAACAGCTCTAAACAAATATGTGGGCAGATTTTAATGTGAAAAAGACAACAGGAGATGAACTTTTACACTGGAGGAAGCGTTTATTATGGATTATGGACTATTTAAAACGCCTAAATTTAAACGGCTTAATGATGGATTCGTTTATTACGAACATGCAGCTTTTGGTTTCACAAGACATTAACTTATTGACTGGAGTTGTGTGGATTACTGTGATGTGTTTATCAGCTGTTTGGATTCTCATTCTGATGGCAACCATTGGTCAGCATTGGTGAGCAAGTGAAGTAATGCTACATTTTTCCAAATCTGTTCCAATCCTGAGGACATTTTGAGGTTGGGTCATTTATATTTGTTCTGTTCTCATGCTAGATTATTGAAGTCTGCCGCTGCCCGCCGTGATGGATCCTTTTCAAGGGGCCTGGAAAAGTGTCAGTCATGGGTTTGGATGCAAAGACTCTGTATTTGAAGATGCCTGCATGTCTCCCACCATTCTCAAGAACTTCCCATACCGGAGATTATCAGATGATGGCAGAATCCCAGACTCTAAAACTAGCAGCACAATCCGCGTCTACCTGCCCAACAAACAGCGGACTGTGGTAACAACAGAATAATAATGTTATTTTCACTTTCTGTGATTGTTTGACACAATATGATGAGCATGAAATTATCCTGGTGCATTATTGGGAACGCCTTGATGTAAAAGCAATTTGTCAATTAGGTGGTGTAACGCCAAAGATGCAGCCTGGAATATTCCTTTCATAACCACATCCTCATCTACGTAACCTTAACATGCTTGTTCATGCCTTTCTATCCAACTTAAGTGTTAAAATATTGAAACTGTGTTGTAATAGGTGAATGTGCGACCAGGTATGACGCTGCGCAACTGCCTCATCAAAGCCCTGAAAGTCCGTGGACTTCAGCCAGAATGCTGTGCTGTTTTCAAGCTTCATCGAGAACATACATTGTAAGTTGTGGCCTATGGTTAATTAAAAAGAAGAAGAAAAAAGTGTTGTGAGATTGTGTTATGAATATGAGTTATAGTGAGAAAGGCTGACACAAGAATGTTTATCACATTGTCCTCACTGTTTGCATGCAGCTTTTCAACATGCAGTGCAGTGCAACAAAAAAAAGTAGTTTATGTATTTGAACCCAAATTAGTTTGATATTTTTGCCAGTGATAAACATGATCTACAAGGCTATGTAAAATAATTGCAATCATACAGTACATTGTAATCGGTAGGGCTGGATATTGACACACTACTAGTCAAAAGTTTTTTATATAACTCTCTTCTGCTTACCAATCCTGCGCTTATTTGATTCAGAGTACCGCGAAACATTGAAATTTTAAAATATTTTTGTATTGTTTTTTAATTAATTATAAGATGCTTTAAATGGATAAAAGTATTGATATAGACATTTATAATGTTACAAAAGATTTCTATTTCATATAATTGCTGTTCTTCTAAACTTCATCAAAGACACCTGAAAAAATTCGACTTGCTATTTTCAACAATGTTTTTTTAAGCAGCAAATCAGAAAATTAGAATGATTTCTGAAGGATCATGTGACTTGAGTAATGATGCTAAAAATTCAGCTTTGAAATCACAGGAGTAAATTACATTTTAAAATATATTCAAATAGAAAGTGGTTATTTTAAATAGTAAAAATATTTCAGAATTTTACAGTTTTTGCTGTACTTTCTGAGGCTTGCTGAGCAGAAGAGACGTAAAAAACATTAAAAACTGTTCAAAAACTTTTGACTGGTAGTGTACACTTAACTTTCACAAGCTCACAAGATTTGATTCTGATTAATTACTGTGGTGGCCAAGTCCAGATGCAATTTATGAGTGTACTAGTAAAGGTTTGTACGAATCATGATCTCCATGTAACCTGACTGAGCTTGAGAAGTTTTTCCAGAGAGATTTTAAGAACATTTCAGTGACCAGAGCACATTTGATAGATGCAAAGTTGCATGTTCTACCAAAGGTGCATCTGCGAAATATGACGTAAAGGGGTGAATACTTATGACACATTTGTGTTTAAAGGAGAAGTTCACTTCCAGAACAAAAATTTACAGATAATATTCTCACCTCTTTGTTAACCAAGATGTTCATGTCTCTCTTTCTTCAGTCGTAAAGAAATTATGCTTTTTTTAAGGAAAACATTTTCTCCATACAGTGGACTTTTATGGTGCCCCCAGTTTGAATTTCCAAAATGCAGTTTAAATGAGGCTTCAAACGATCACAAATGTGGTTGTAAATGATCCCAGCCATTTTTTTTTAAATACAATTGATATACTTTTTAACCTCAAGCGCACGTCTTGTCTTGCTCTGCCTGAACTCTTCTTTTTTTTTTTTTTTTTTGGTTCAAGACAGTTAGGGTATGTCGAAAAACTACCATCTCATTTTTTCAACCACAAAAATCATTTCAAAATCATCCTACATCGCTACAGAAGTACCGACCCAGTGTTTACAAAGTGAACATGCAAAGAAGATCAAACACCCTTAACGAAAAATGTAAGGCAGCGATGTAGGGCGATTTTGAAGTTAAGGGAGAAAATGAGATGGTAGTTTTTCGACAACCTAAAAAAATAGCCGATCATTTTGCCAAATAAGACCCTTCTTCCTCGGGAGCGTTTGAAGCTGCATTTAAACTGCATTTTGGAAGTTCAAACTCGGGGCACCATAGAAGTCCACTATATAGAGAAAAATCCCTAAATGGTTTCCTCAAAAAACATAATCTCTTTACCACTGAAGAAAGGAAGACATGAACTTCTTGAATGACAAGCGGGTGAGTAAATTATATGTACATTTTTGTTCTGGAAGTGAACTTCTCCTTAAATAACTGTTATAATCTAGCCCCGTTTGGTTTAATCTTGTCCCTGAATGTCAATTTAAAGCTCATTTAAGGAAAACAAGTCATATTTTTTGTACAGTAAAAAGTCGCGTGTGGATTGGAACACTGATTCTACCTCACTGGTCGGAGAGGAGTTGCTGGTTGAAGTCTTAGATCACGTACCCCTGACTACGCACAATTTTGTAAGTTCCTGTAATGTGTTTAATTCAAGCTATTGTTTTCTTTAGAACTGCTCTTGCATTAATATGACCGTTCCCTTTACAGGTACGAAAAACATTTTTGAAGTTGGCCTTTTGTGACATATGTCAGAAGTTTCTTTTACACGGCTTCAGATGTCAGACCTGCGGCTACAAGTTTCATGAGCACTGCAGCACCAAAGTGCCCACGATGTGTGTGGACTGGAGCAACATTCGACAGCTCCTGTGAGTGTTTATGAACACATACTTTAACAAGAACAAACACCTTCTTTATCCCACTCCAACTTCAAAAAAAGAGCAGACAGTTGTCTATACAGGGCATTTTAACGTTAAAAATTGTGTTGGCCTAGAAAAGAATATTAATAAAAAAACTAAAAGCTCTTGGATAAGGTACAGAAATACTATAGTGAATATGTTTTTCTGGTGAAATTCATTGGTGAAAACTCATAGGACCATAGGAACCCAGTTTAAACGGCTGATTTTGTGTAATGTGGAGCTTTAAGGCATTTATTGAACAGGCTTTTTTCCTCTGTTGTAAAGATAGACATGTAGATGTAGTTCAAGGGAAGTCTCTTGATGCGCAGAAATTGTTTTGCATAGAGGCCCTCATACTGTGAGCTTTGTAGATGTCTATCAATGAAAATCAGGTAATGCACGGTACAAAGGTCCATTCTTCTGGTGCTCGTACTGGTCACTTCATGCTGCTGCAATTCATCACAAAGCCCCACTTCTTTAAAAATAAAAAAAGATACAAACATAGAATGTTTTCTAAAACTATACCAAGGAAAATCCCTCATAATCTAGTCCATATCTGTCTACCTAAATATTAGATATTGTGTAGTCGGAAGAGAATTTGTCGTCATAAAGCAGCTATTTGTGACCCTGGACCACAAAGTCTTAAGTAGCACAGGTATATTTGTAGCAGTAGCCAAAAATACAATGTATGAGTCAAAATTATCTTTTCTTTTATGCCAAAAATCATTAGGATATTAAGAACATGTTCCATGAAGATATTTTGTAAATGTCCTATTTTAGACATATCTCAACTTGATTTTTTATTGGTAATATGCGTTGCTAAGAACTTAATTTGAACAACTTTTAAATTGATTTACTCAATATTCACCCTCATGTTCCAGATTTTTAAATAGATGTATCTCAACCAAATATTGTCCTATACTAACATACTATGCATCAATAGAAAGCTTATTTACTCGGCTTAAATAACAATCCAAAATTTACCCATGGGAGAGAATTTGTCATAAAGCAGCTTAATGTGACCCTGGACCACAAAAGCAGTCTTAAGTAGCACAGACATATTTGTAGCAGTAGCCAAAAATACATTATAGGAGTCAAAATTAGCTTTTCTTTTATGCCAGAAATCATTAGGAATATTATGTGAAGATCATACTCCATGAAGATATTTTGTAAATTTCCTACTGTAAATATCTCAACAAAAATATATCTTTTTTTGTATTAGTAATATGCATTGCTAAGAACTTTATTCGAACAACTTTTACGTTGATTTTCTTAGTGTTTTGAGATTTTTTTCAGATTCCAGATTTCAAATAGATGCATCTCGGCCAAATATTGTCCTATCCTAACATACTATACATCAATGGAAAGCTTTCAGATAAAATCACAATCAAAAGAAATTGAAACTTATGACTGGTTTTGGGGTCCAAGGTCACATTTTATTTAGTTTAAGTTCATTCAATGGCTGTCTCCTTTTCCAGGCTGTTTCCCACTCCGGGAGAGAATGGGACACCATCACTCCCTCCCCTTTCATCTCGTCGCATGCAGAACTCTAAATTCTCATTCAGGTAAAAATAGCCTGTTTCTATATTTATCCCAAACGTGGTAAACTGACTAGACAAGTCCACCATTCCTCTGAAAATCAAAGCATGTCAAGACGACACCTTGGTTTTTATTTTTTCTTCCTTGTATGCTTGTAGTTCCTTGTGTTAAAGCATTTGAGATGTTTGTTAGAAAACGTTTTTGTCAGCTTTATATTATATAAGGGCCACCTTACTTAATCTGCAAATTGTGCATTGCATTAGACAGTTTTACTATATATGTATTTGTTAGTTAAAAATAGTCAGCAATTGTATTTGCCCATTTGGTGCTAAAATGACTGGCCTTAGAAAGTTCTGGCCAGATGAAGAAATGCAGTTCTTAAGATTTGAAGAAATGATCCATCCTCAGTACAAGTACAAACTGTCAACATCATTTGAGTCATGAGATTGATTATCACAGAAAATTATTTTTACAATAACACACTTCCATTGGGAATACTCAAGACCAACAAGGAACAGCCAACAACCATTAAAATATGCACTTTTTTAGAAATATAACCATTGTACATTACAAGATGTTGCTGGCATGAGACTAATGTGATAAAATCACTTTACTGACCTTGTAAACTTGCATGCAGTTTTTCAGCTTATTAGCTTTTCCTGTTTTCATAAAGTGCATAAAGCTTTCTGATAACTTTCACACAAAAAGCACTCTGATGCTCAGCAGGAACCTAATCTGTAGATGTTGTTTTTCTTTTTACCAGTCAAAGCAATGTTTTTTATAAAGAACCTTGTATTCAAATTTGCTAGTGGCATTTTATCTTTTTTAGCCTATCCTATTTAGATTCAACTATTTTAACTTCACTCTGCTTCCAGAATTTTTTTTTTCAAGATATTCATGTCATTTCTTTAGTTGCAAAGAAATAAAAGACTTCAATGGTGCTCAACGGATTGAAGGTTAAAAATGCAGTTTCAGTGCAGCTTCAAAGGGCTATGTCAAAAAACTTCCATCTCATTTTCTTCTCAAACTTGAAAATTGTCCTACATCGCTGTTTTAGCTAGAGGGGCGTTTGACCTTCTTTAAAGGTTCACTGGGTCGATACTTCTACAGCGATGTAGGACGATTTTAAAGTTGGAGGAGAAAATGAGATGGGAGTTTTTCGACATACCCTAACTGTATTAAACTGGAGTGCACATTGCCGATGCCCATCGCAGAGCTAGATAAGACTGATATTTGAGGTTAAAAAGAATATAAATGGAGTTGAGAACCACTGGTGTAGAGCCTTTTGAAGTTGCACTAAAACTGCATTTTTAACCTTCAATCTGTTGAGCACCATTGAAGTCCACTATATGGAGAAAAATCTTGGAATGTTTTCCTCAAAAAACTTTTAATTCAACAATTTTAACTTCACTTTGCTTCCAGAATAAAAAAAAAATCCTGATAATTTACTCACTCCCGTGTCATTTAAGATGTTCATGTCTTTTCCTCAGTTGCAAAGAAATTACGTTTTGAGGAA
This sequence comes from Garra rufa, assembly GCF_049309525.1. NCBI lineage: Eukaryota > Metazoa > Chordata > Actinopteri > Cypriniformes > Cyprinidae > Garra > Garra rufa. The sequence continues at coordinate 29,586,140 of NC_133380.1, forward strand.
AACATTCCAGGATTTTTCTCCATAGTGGACTTGCAGCTTCAAAGGGTTCTTTTAACCAATACAAGCAGAGGAATAAGGGTCTTATCCAGCAAAACAATCGATTAATTTCCTAAAACAATTTATATTTATACACTTCTTAACCACAAATGCTTGTCTTGTCTAGATTTCTGTGCACTCACAAGACAGTTAGGGTATGTCGAAAAAATCCCATCTCATTTTCTTTGAGGCGTTTGACCTCCTTTGCACATTCACTGGGTCTGTATTTCTGCAACAATGTAGGATGATTTTGAAGTTGGAGGAGAAAAAGATGAGAGTTTTTTGACGTACCCCAACTGTATTGAACTGGAGTGCACAGTACTCATGCGCAACACAAAAGATGAGCATTTGAGGTTAAAAAGTATATAAATTGTATTTTTTTAAATAGTGCTTGAAAAGACCCTTATTCCTCAAGTGGAATCGTCTAGAGCCATTTGAAGCTGCACTGAAACTGCATTTTTAACCTTCAGTCCATTGAGCACCAATGAAGTCTACTATATGGAGAAAAATCTTAATTTTTGTGCGACTTTAAAGACATTCTTACAGAACTCTGCAATGATGGTGTATTTTTGTAGGCTAGCCTTATTGTTATCATCACCTTGATTCCTTTGACAAAAACCCAATAGGATTAACTCTGTGACCACAAAAAATGTATAATGCTCTGCTTTATGTTTTTTTTTTTAAACCAAAAGAAAAAAAAAAAAAAAACATTGACCATAGGATGATGCTATTCATTTTAAGGTTTTGGCTTGCAAAATACATTGTCCCTCCAGCACTCTATAATATTAACTAAGTCCCCTGAAAGTTTAATGTTTGCCAAGACACTCTTCCATTAAAGAAGCAAATGTACACAGACAGATCTTGGCCTAAACTCATCCGAAGCCCTTTCAGAAAACTAACACTTCTACATGGTGCGAGCTTGTGCTGAGACTTGACTGACGTGCAAACACTTCTCCAGTCCCTATCACAGATACTCGACGCCAAATGCTTTAAACTACATCGCCCCCATGCCGTCCCCTGGGGTTTCTCTAAGTCATAAAGTGTTGTCCACATCCACCCCCAATGTCCACATGGTGAGCACCACCCAGCCAGTCGATGAAGCTGCGTATCAGGTAACATGCCAGCACTCGCTTTTCTATCCTAAAATCAGTCTTGATTTGGAGCTGTTATTGTATCTTCTCTCAAAATTTCCATGTGTTAAAACAGTACTTCCTTTATTCATAGGAAGCCTTAGGGCGAGATGAATCAGGTAAGGGGTTTTTCAGAGTTTTTCCTCAGAGATTTCACAGCAAAGCTAATGTTAAAATGTTTCCTTACATGTCGTGTTTTTTTTGTTGTTTTTTTGTCACATTCATTCACAGGAAGCCCTCAAAATCAAAGCCCGACGGAGTGGTCCAAAACCCCGGCTCCAGCTCACAGGGAGAAAGCACCTTCGACTAACACTCAGGAAAAACGCATCGTAAGCGCCAGCGATGTCCACATTATTGTAACTTTTGCTTGCAAAATGCTAGCATGAAATATTAGAATCCAAATCCTATAAAAAAATCAGTTATCTTCAGATTACTTTTTGTCTAATCTAGATTAACACGATTTCACTATACCGCAATACAGTTTTTTAAACATTTACTTAATTAGACATTGGCTAATAGTCAACTTTGTTTATTGGTCACTAGCGTCCTCGAGAGAAGAGAGATTCCAGCTATTATTGGGAGATCGAGGCCACTGAGGTGGTTTTGCTCTCCAGGATTGGCTCAGGGTCCTTTGGCACAGTTTACAAAGGGAAGTGGCATGGTAAGATAGTCTTATTATTACTTATTTGCGAACACACTGTCATTTGTGCAGGCATGCATATAATGGCTATTTTACAATGGCATCGAACACATCCAGTGGACTTTGTGTCCACCTAGTTCAAACATATATAAATAAATGAGTAATTTAAGTCTCTAAATTATTAAAAAATAAGCCAAAGATCATTATTTATCTGAAATAAAAAGCTTTTGTAACATACACTATACCATTCAAAAGCTTGAATTCTTAATACTTTTATTTAGCAAGGATGCTTTAAATTGATCAAAAGTGATGATAAAGACATTTATAATGTTACAAAAGATTTCTATTTCAGATAAATTATGTTCTTCTGAACTTTCTATTCATCAAACAAACCTGAAACACGTCTACTCAGTTGTTTTCAGCATAATAAATGTTTTTTGAGCAGCAAATCAGAATATTACAATGATTTCTGAAGGATCATGTGACTGGAGTAATGACGCTAAAAATTCAGCTTTGAATTAATTTTACTGTTTTTGCTGTACTTTGGATGAAGTAATAGCTCCAAAAACTTTTGACTGGTAGTGTGTATATTACAGAGACCTGGACACAAAATGCAAGGGGAAAAATAAAAGATGCCATGGCTACGTTCCCACGGTGTATTTAGTTCCCTTGTTTTGTCGTGGTCACATTGTACTACTTTGTTCCCTCATTTTAATTTAGCTAAATGGCCATATTATTACAATGATTTTTTTTATTAGCTTTATTTATTTGCATGTCATGTGTCGGTCCCTATTAATACAAATCTGGTGTGTTATAACAGTATCTCACAAAAGTGAGTACACCCCTCATATTTTAGCAACCATTTTAGTATATCTTCTCAAGGGACAATGATATAGAAATGAAACTTGGATATATTTTAGAGTAGTCAATGTGCAGCTTGTATAGCAGTATAGATTTACTGTCCTCTGAAAATAACTCAACATACAGCCATTATTGTCAAAATAGCTGGCAACAAAAGTGAGTACACCCTAAATGATAACAGCAGTATGTTGTTTAACCATGCAAAGCCACAAGTCCTATTCATCATGTTTATGTTTTTGTCTGCTTGACAGGACCATACAAAGTTGTGTATCTTGTATTAGATGTATTAGAGCAGTTAAAATCGGGTGCTTTAAGTACAATTCTCTCATACTGACCACTGGATGTTCAACATGGTATCTCATGGCAAAGAACTCTCTGAGGATTTGAGAATTTGAATTGTTGGTCTCTACAAAGATGGCCAAGGCTATTAAAGGTTCCGTAACACCCTGAAACCAAGTTACACTACAGTGGTCAGGGTCATACAGAGGTTTTACAAGATGGGCTCCATTCAGAACAGGCCTTGCAATGGTTGATCAACAAAGTTGAGCACTCATTCTGTGCATCAGGTGCAGAACCTGGCTTCAAAAAAACATATGCATTAGTGCTGCCAGCATTGCTTTAAAGGTTGCAGAAGTAACCAACAAGTCGGTTTGCATAGGCGTTGTCCCAGAGGAAAGCCTCATCTGAAGCTGGCTCACAAGAAAGCCTGCAAACAGTTTGCTGAAGACAACCTGCCCAAGAGCTAGAATTACTGTAACCATGTCCTGTGGTCTAATGAGACTATAAGATAAACTTGTTTGGCTCAGATGGCATCCAGCATGTGTGGCGATGCCCTGGTGAGGAGTGCCAAGAAAATTGTGTCTTGCCTACAGTCAAGCATGGTGGTGGTAGCACTATGGTCTGGGGCTGCATGAGTGCTGCTGGTACTGGGGAGCTGCAGTTCATTGAGGGAAACATGGATTCCATTATTTACTGTACATTCTGAAGCAGAACATGATGCCTTCCCACAAGAAACTAGGCCGAACGGCAGTTTTGTTTTTTCAACATGATAACAATCCCAAACACGCCACCAAGATGACAACTGCCTTGCTGAGGAAGCTAAAGGTGAAGGTGATAGGGTGGCCATATATGTCACCTGACCTAAACCCTATTAAGCACCTGTGGGGCTTCTTCAAGTGTAAGGTGGAAAAGCACCATGTGTCTAATGTCCAGCTCCATGATGTCATTATAGAGGATTGGAAGAGGATCACAGCAACAGCCTGTGCAGCTCTGGTCAATTCCATGCCCAGGATGATTAAGGCAGTGCAAGATCACAATGGTGCTAACATGATATATTGACACTTTTGGACAATGTACTCACTTTTATTGCCAATAATGACTGTATGTTGAGTAATTTTCAGGGGACAATAAATCTATACTGCTATACAAGCTGCACATTGACTACTCTAAAATATACCCAAGTTTCATTTATATAGTATTGTCGAATACTATTTAGAAGATATACTAAAATAGTTGCTGAAATGTGAGGGGTGTACTCACTTTTGTGACATACTGTATATTGTCAAAGTTTTTAATTGAGTTTATTATTATTATTATTATTATTAATACTGTATTTATACCTTGCAAGGGAAATTTATTTTGGGCAAATGCAAGCTTCCTTAGCCATCACAAAATAGTGTATTTCACATTAGAATTTAACAGTCTTGTATATGAAGTAATCATATTTTATTACGTTTTAAGTTTTTATTTCACATCCTTATGAATTTTCAGGTGACGTTGCTGTGAAGATTTTAAAGGTCACAAATCCCACACCGGAGCAGTTGCAGGCCTTTCGCAATGAAGTGGCTGTTCTCAGGTTAGTCACAAAATGAAAAACATAAATTATTTATAGTAAAATTATTTGATTGTAGGCTTACCTAGAAAGCGAGTTTGAGAGAAACATTTGCATTATAAAACAATATTGTTCCTATTCTCCAATGTTCATGTAGTGTCTGTCAACATGCAGTCATCCTCCATTGTCCATACAACTGAAGTTGCTTCTTTGTTGTTGTTACAGGAAGACCAGGCATGTCAATATTGTTTTGTTTATGGGATACATGACCAAGGCAAACCTGGCCATTGTGACACAGTGGTGTGAAGGAAGCTGCCTCTACAAACATCTGCACGTGCAGGAGACCAACTTTCAGATGTTTCAACTGATCGACATTGCCAGACAGACGGCTCAGGGCATGGAGTAAGTGTTTCAGAGAGTATACAAGAAAACTGGCTGTAGTTTTCACTGACCATAGTTTAATAAAAGCATAGGGGTGGCCAATCCTGCTCCTAAAGAGCTCCTGTCCTGCTCTGATCAAACATACCTGAAGCAGCTAATCAAGGTTTTTGGGATCACACCTTAAAGGCAGATGTGTTGCAGCAGGGTTTGTTGCCCCTGATCTAAACCAGCATTTCTCAACCCTGAGGGTTGCAACCCTAAACGCTGTTATTTGCTAAATGCAAATTATAACAAACCTAACCAAATAATCTTTCATGGTTGGGATAGGAAAATTTACAGGCATATCAACTTTCAAAACTCACCTCAGTTGTTTTGTTGTTGATGTCAAAGGCTGTGCCTCAAATGAATTCAACAGTATTTTGGCCTAAATAGTCAATTGATTGAAGATGCTTTACTTAGATATCAGACAGCTTGTCTGTGTTGCTATGACATCATCCTCAAAGACCATGAACAACAAAAGTAAATGAAAATGCAACCCAAATTACACTAAATATTAATTATTTTTGTACAGTAAAAAGCTTTGGTACTGTCTTGGGTTGACACTTTAAAATAAAAGCCAGCTAAAACAACGTATTAAAATGAAAATATACACAACCATTCAAAAGTTTTTTTTTTTTTAAATAAATTAATATTCAATAAGGGGTAAATTAATCAGAAGTGACTTTTACAAAGACCTTTTCAAATAAATGCTGTTATTGTATATATAATGTTTATATATAGTCTTTTGAAATTTGTATCCTGTAAAGAATCCTAAAAGATATATATTATGTTTTCCACACAAACATTTGACAGCACATCTGTTTTCAACATTAATAATAACATGAAATGTTTCTTGAGCAGCAAATCAGCATATTAGAATGATTTCTAAAGGATCATGTGACACTGAAGACTAGAGTAATGATGCTAAAAATTCAGCTTTGTGCACAGAAATAAATTACATTTAATTGTATATTCACCTAGAAAACAGTTATTTTAACTTTTAATAATATTTCACAATTTTACTGTATTTATTGTATTTTTAATCAAATTAATCAATTTTTAATCATCTTGGTGAGCAGAAGAGACCTCTTTCAGAAACATTGAACAATCTTACCAACACCAAACATTTGAACAGTAGTGTATATGATTACTGATGCATTTAGTACTTTCATGCCTTGTGTATAAAAGTAGCTTCTCTTGCATGTTTTAGGCCTGCGGTTGTTGTAATGTTACACAATTAAGTCTGCAGAGCACAGCATGGTGTCACAGTGTTTGACAGCACAGTATATTTTCAGTAACAGATTTGCATTTTGAGCTCATGATACCATCAGCTATTTATAGAAACGGGACCAGGTTTTAAAGTGGTACAACATAGGGGGGTGTTTATATGTAAACTCAGAGGTGGTTTTGTCAGTTAATGCCTGGCAGTTTTCTCTACCAGCATAGTGATAATGCTAGATATATACAGAATATAACCAATGAGGATATAGAATCAAATGATTTAAAAACTCTTCATCTTTTCTGTCTTCTAGTTACCTACATGCGAAGAATATCATCCATCGAGACATGAAGTCAAACAGTATCTTTCACAAACAACTTTTTTCAATTTTACATCTTTTTATTTCTGTATTGCATTACAGTTGCCTCTACAGAGAAGGTTTATTTTTAAAGGGGTCCTGTTATGCTCTTTTACAAAGTCTTTATTTTGTTTTGGGGGTGCACTAGAACATGCTCTCATGCTTGGTGGTTCGAAAAACACATTATTTTTCACATTATTTACATTGTTACAATAGCTTTGTCCCCAGGATGGCACAAATGGCTCGATTAGTTCCGGGTTTGATAAAGGTCCGCCTTCCAAAAAACAAAATGTGTTGTGATTGATTAGCAGTCCCACTGCGTTGCGATTGGCGAACAGCTTAGACAGCGTTTCAGTACTGCGACGCCCCTTTCCAAAGCAGCAAGTTCCGTGTACAAATGTGCAAGCTAGATTAAAATGATACTTATATTTTAAATATGGATTTTTTTTTTTACAAAAACACATCGGATCGCTAAAGGAGGCCTTTACTGACCCCCCCCCCCCCCTTTTTTTATGGATCGACTTGTTTTGGACTGATGGAGAGAAACACTTGTCTATGCCGTTCAAAACCTTGGGAGTGCCAGGATTATTTTTAATATAACTCTGATTGCATTCGTCTGAAAGACGGAAGTCATATACACCTAGGATGCATAGAGGGTGAGTAAATAATACGCTACAGTAGTGTTGGTACTATCATCAGCCTGCGAGATCGCCGATACATGATATTATCATTATTGTGCTAATTTATTTAATTATTTACATGCCTGAAACAAGCTCCAGCATAAGGCTAGTGAAGCTATCAACACTGTATGATGAATAAATCTCTTACCACACACTGCACACGTCTACGGCGTGGCTTCAACGCGACCACCAATGATTGTCACTCTAGTCAATGCTTGTGTTTACATCAGCCATGGCTCCGCATGTGTTTCGACCCTCTGTACCACACGTCAACGGTGCGGCTCCAAAATGACTACCGGAGCATTTTGCAGACACTTTAGTCCACCGGTCTCAAACTCAATTCCTTGAGGGCCACAGCTCTGCACAGTTTAGTTTCAACCCTAATCAAACACACCTGATCCAGCTAATCAAGGTCTTCAGGATTATTAGAAACTTCCAAGCAGGTGAGAGCTGGAGCTGGTTGGAGCTAAACTCTACAGAGCTGCGGCCCTCCAGGAACTGAGTTTGAGACCTCTGATTTAGTCAATGCTCGCATTTATACCAGAAGCCCTGCAGCTCGCTGAAGCATCCCAGAAGCGGCTGTTCATGCTACATCGCTAAAGTCAGGCGAATCCCCCACCTCGTCCCTCCCCACCAGTCAACGATTTGAATTTCCGCAGGCGAGATTTATTTGAATGACATTCTAATGGACCGCGTTGTGACATCATAGCATCCGGAAAACAAACGCTGTAGTCCAAAGAGACCGTTCATTGTAGTTTTTGAAAAATTGATTTTTTTTTATGCCCAAACATACACATCACATACTGGCTAAAATTCAAAAGTGAAAAAGCATAATAGGACCCCTTTAAAGAGTGTTGTGTTTGTACTCACCCCACAACATATGAATAGTGCTTAAACTGTCCTAAATTCCCTTAACGGGATCCTCAGATATCTTCCTGCATGAAGGCTTGACGGTGAAGATTGGTGATTTTGGTCTGGCCACAGTGAAGGCGCGGTGGAGCGGCTCTCATCGAGTGGAGCAGCCGTCTGGCTCCATTCTGTGGATGGTGCGTTAAAGAAATAGTTCATCTAGAAATGGAAATTTGCTGAAAACGTGCTCACCCTCAGGCTGTCCAAGATGTAGATGAGTTTGTTTTGGAGAAATTTAGTATTTAATCACTTGCTCACCAATGTATCCTCTGCAGTGAATGGGTGCTGTCAGAATGAGAGTCCAAACAGCTGATAAAAACAGAATATACCCAAAATATGAATCCATAATTTAAATTTACAAATAATGTACTCACCTCCTTGTCATCAAAGATGTTCATGTCTTTCTTTCTTCAGTCGTAAAGAAATTGATTTTTGAGGAGAACATTTCAGGATTTCTCTCCGTATAATGGATATGTATGGTGCCCCCAAGTTTGAACTTCCAAAGTGCAGTTTAAACGCAACTTTAAAGGGCTCTAACGATCGGTTGTTTTCTAAACAGCGTAGTCTTAGTGATCCGGGTCAATACAGTTAGGGTATGTCGAAAAACTCCAACCTTGTTTTCTTCCCCAACTTCAAAATCGCCCTACATCGCTGCAGAAGTACTGACCCAGTGTTTACAAAGTGAACATACAAAAATGATCAAACGCCCTTTACAAAAAAAAAAGCGTTGACATACCCTAACTATTGACCCGGATTACACAGACTACGCATGCGCATCACAAAGATGAGACAAGACGAGCATTTGTGGTTAAAAAGTATATAAATTGTCAATTTGTTTAAAAAATAACTGATTGTTTCATTAGATAAGTCCCTTCTTCCTTGGCTGGGATCATTTCAAACCCTTTGAAACTGCATTTTGGAAGTTCAAACTTGGTGGCACAATACATATCCATTACATGGAGAGAAATCCTGAAATGTTTTCCTCAAAAAAATATTTCTTTAGGACTGAAGAAAGAAAGACAAACATCTTGGATGACAAGGGGGTGAGTACATTATCTGTAAATGTTAGATTGAGCCTTGTCTGCATTTCTCCCCTGTTTTAGATGAAGTGATTTTATCACTGGATAAAGCATTATTATGGATTATGGACTCATATGGAGTTAAAATTGCCTTGATGTCTTAGTTTTTTTGTAAATACTTAGCTTTACACTACACTTCACAAGAAATAATTGATGGACTGGAGTGGTGTGGATTACTTGTGGATTATTGTGATGCTTTTATCAGATGTTTCTTTCATTCTGATGGCACCCATTCACTGCAGAGGATCCATTGCTGAGCTAGTGATGGAATGATACATTTATACAAATCCATTCCAATGAAGAAACAAAATCATCTACATTTTTTATGTCATGAGCACATAAGCAAAATTTCAGGTTTTGGTTAACTATCCTTCCTATCCTATGCTCAAATCTTAATGTTAGATAAAATATGTTCACACTATAAATGCAAAGTGTAGTCCAAAAATCTGAGACCACTACTGATAATGTTATTGTTTTACATATTAGCACTGGAGCTACATGAACAAAACCTGATGAGCAAAGAGTAATATACGGTTGTTTTACATTTTTTAAATTATAAAAATATTTTTTCAGAGTAGGGATGCACGGTATTGGATTTTTGCCGATATTTTTCAGCTCATTTTGGCCATTAGCGATGCGATATATTTCCTTTTGTTTGGAAACAAATCCAAGACTCTCCTGTGTGGAAATAAGCAAATATTTTTTAATTTTGGTTAGTTTTTAACAATAACTTATTTGTTAGAATTAAATAAACAGTAATGAAGTTCTTTTAGAATGAAAGTACAATACAGCTTTGAAAATAACTTTAAATTTGAAATTAACTTTTTTTTTTTTTTAACTTAAAATAAAAACATGCTAATTGTGATAAAATTATGCTAGAAACATGCTAGGAACATGCTAATCATGTTAGAATCATTCTACATGATAGTAACTTGCAAATGTCATGTTAGAAACATGCTAATTATGCTAACATGCTGATCATGATAAAATCATGCTAGTAACTTAATCATTTTAGAATCATGTTAGAAACATGCTAACAACATGCTAATTATGTTAGAATCATGTTAACAACATGAAATTAACTTGAAAATGATGTTAGTATCATGTTAAACATGTTAGAAATGTGCTAACAACATGCTAGTAACATGTTAATCATGCTGTAAACATGTTAGCGACATGCTAATCATGATGAAATCATGTTTGCAACATGCTAATCATTCTAGAATCATGCTAGCAACATGTAAGGAACCTGTTAATCATACTAACAACATGTTAGTGACATGCTAATCATGCTAGCAACATTCTTATCTATCTATCTATCGATCTGTCTATCAAACTTTAAGCTTTTAAAACTACTTTAAACTTCAAACTGTTTCAGACTGAAAATCATCAAAAACTTTGAAACATTAAAACTTTTTAAACTTTCCAGTCTAGCTTTCTCAAGCCAACTTCAAGTTTGTCTTGACAATTTTTTTTTTTTGTCTAGTTGTGTTTTAAAACTTAAATTATAAGTATGGTCTCAGACTTTTGACCTGAGTTTTACATAAGAAGTAGTAACATACTGAAGTTGTTTCTTTAGGCACCTGAGGTCATTCGGATGCAGGACAACAATCCTTACAGTTTTCAGTCGGATGTGTACTCGTATGGTATCGTCCTGTATGAGCTGATGACAGGAGAGCTGCCTTATTCTATGATTGGAAATAGAGATCAGGTAAGATTATACTATATCATTCTATATTATCATTCAATATGATCGTTGATGTTTTGCAGCAATCTACCTGTTTGCTATGTACAAAATAACACATGCACATTTTTAGTTGTCTGCGTAGGAAGATACTTTTTAAGATTTGTAAAGAGTTGTAAAATTTGTTTATTATATTTTGCAGAAAACTCTTCCTTTTAACAATAAAAATGTTAAGATTTTATGCATTTTGACATTATTTGTAACACAGAGTCTATTTGTGACCCTGGACCACAAAACCAGTCTTAAGTAGCATGAGTAAAAAATACATTGTATGGGTCAAAATTATTGATTTTATTTTCTTTTATGAAACATTACATTTGTACATTTCCTACAGTAAATATATCAAAACCTAATTTTTGATAAGTAATATGCATTGCTAAGAACTTTATTTGGCCAACTTTGGCGATTTTCTCAATATTTAGATTTTTTTTTGCACCCTCCAGATTTTCAAATAGTTGTATCTTGGCCAAATACTGTCCTAATAAAGCATGCATAAGTGGAAAGCTTGTTTATTCAGCTTTTAGATGTATAAATCTCATGACAGGTTTTGTGGTCCAGGGTCACATTTGAAACAGTCCACCTTAAAGGGATAGTTTGCCCTAAAATGAAAATTCTGTCATTAATTACTCGCCCTCGTGTCGTCCCAAACCTTTGGAACACAAATTAAAATATTTTTAATGAAATCCATTGTGGTACTGTCGTGAATGCGCGTTAAAGACACAACAGCTTCATAACATTAAAGCTTTCATCATATTTCATCAAAAATATCTTAATTTGTGTTCTGAAGATGAACGGTTTTGCAAGATTGTAATGACGTGAGTAATAATGACATACTTTTAATTTTTGAGTCTGTCCCTTTAAATAGTGAAGTAGATCCCTTTATGGAAAATCTCATGTATTTTTTATATTTCAAGTTTGAATGACCTGGGCAATTCTTTGCAAGATTCTCCTTCAGAGTCTTTAATTAATGTAGACTGATAATCTGGACTAGACATGAAATAGTGCGTTTAATATACAGCATTAGCTCCCAGTGCATGATAATAGCAGTAGCTCAGTATTGAGTGTGAGCGTGTGGTGTGTGCTGAGCGTGTGCTCACAGCAGCGTGACTCTGAAATGTGTTTGGCAGTGATCCTGAGTGCTCCGGCCAGTCAGGAGCCCTGGAGCCCTGCTGCTAAATTTAGGTGGCCAAAGGCTAAAGGTCCATTTAAAAGCACACTCGCTGCTTGTGTAGCCTGTTGTTTAATGATAAGGCGAAACCAGGGCCATTATTGTTGTTTTCCCCTAAATCCCTGCTAAGAGTGATTTAATAGTTACTTTAGAAATAGCTATGTGGAGTTTAAGGAAAGCAGCTCTATTACTTTTCAAAATCGTGGATTCTCTCTCTAAACCGACTACTGCTCTATTTGTTGCAACTGATTTAGTTAGGAGAGGTGTGCTATTGCTTTAAGACATCAGTCTTACAACTATGCAAGGCAGACTATAAAACAGACTTTTGCACGTAGAAGCACTGTTCACTTTGTGCATGAAATGTATAAATCTACTTCCTGTTTTAGTTTTGAGTAAAGTAAGTTCCCTGTTGCTTTGTTTGCAGATCATCTTTATGGTGGGTAGAGGCTATCTGACCCCAGACCTTAGTAAACTCTACAAGAGCTGTCCTAAAGCCATGAAGAGACTCGTCGCTGACTGCATCCAGAAGTCCAAAGACGACAGACCATTGTTTCCACAGGTAACCATCACTTACAAATACAGTTTCCTGAATTAAATACCTCCTGTAATCACTTTAGTTACTGTCAGAGGAAGTGTTTAGGTGTAAACATCACCCATTGTCACCCATTTCATGAAAATTAACCATATTATTTCCCACACATTTTTTTGAATATTTTTTTTTTTTTACTCTGGTACAATATTTTTTTCATACTGTATATAGGCCATTCTACATAATTGGTGAAAACTGTTGTCCCACAGACAAAAAACACATTTAAAAAGCATTTAAGTATTCAAATCTTAGATGTTTACTATGGTAATATTTGGTCGAGGTACAACTGTTTGAAAATCTGGAATCTGAGCGTGCAAAAAAATCTAAATATTAAGAAAATCACATTTAAAGTTGTGCAAATTATGTTCTTAGCAATGCATTTTACCAATCAAAGTTAAATTAAGTTTTGATATATTTACGGTAGGAAATTTACAAAAAATCTCCATGGAACATGATATTTTCTTAATATCCTAATGATTTTTGGCATAAAAGAAAAATGATAATTTTAACCCATGCAATGTATCGTTGGCTATTGCTACAAATGTACCCATGCTACTTATGACTGGTTTTGTGGTCCAGGTTCACATAGAGTATGTCACAAAAGTGAGTACACCCCTCACATTTCAGCAACCATTTTAGTATATCTTTTCAAGGGACAATACTATAGAAATGAAACTCGGATATATTTTAGAGTAGTCAATGTGCAGCTTGTATAGCAGTATAGATGTACTGTCCTCTGAAAATAACTCAACATATAGCCATAGTTGTCAAAATAGCTGGCAACAAAAGTGAGTACAAACTAAGTGAACTTGTCCAAACTGTGTCCAAAGTGTCAATATTCTATGTTAGCAACATTGTTATCTGGCACTGCCTTAATCCTGCTAGGCACCGAATTGACCAGAGCTGCACAGGCTGTTGCTGGGATCCACTTCCACTCCTCAGGGAGCTGCTAGATGTTAGACACATGGTGCTTCTTCACCTTTCACCTGAGGACAGTGGTGGAGCCAGCTTGGCCACCCCACTCAAAACTGCAGTTTTTGACCTTTTTTTCTTAAGTTGCATTTCTTAGGACGTGGAACTGCCAAATCTCTTTTTAGGACTAAATCAAATGGGGGACTTGAGACGCGTACTTCTACATCGCTTCAACTCCAAGCGCGAATCAAACGAGCGTAGAAAAGGTACAGGTCAGGAGCCAAATAAGCTTCAGTAGAACAACAGGGAACTGCAGTCTGATGAGATGTTGTTAGGCTATATGTCAATAAAACAAACTTTCCTGTACTGTCAGTCATTTCTCTGTGCTCTATGTATCCATGTTTCCCTCAATGAACTGCAGCTCCCCAGTACCAGCAGCACTCATGCAGCCCCAGACCATGATGCTTGACTGTAGGCAAGACACAATTTTCTTGGTACACCTCACCAGGGCATCACCAAACATGCTGGACACCATCTGAGCCAAACAAGTTTATCTTATAGTCTCATCAGACCACAGGACATTGTTCCAGTAATTTATGCTTTTGGACAGGTTGTCTTCAGCAAACTGTTTGTGGGCTTTTTTTTTGAGCCAGCTTCAGATGAGGCTTCCTTCTGGGACGACGCCTATGCAAACCGACTTGTTGCAGTGTGCGGCGTATGGTCTGAGCCCTGACAAGCTGACCTTCTACTTCTGCAACCTTTAAAGCAATGCTGGCAGCACTCATGTGTCTGTTTTTTGAAGCCTGGTTCTGCACCTGACGCACAGAACGAGTGCTCAACTTCGTTGATCGACCCTTGCAAGGCATGTTCTGAGTGGAACCAGTCTTGGAAAACCTCTATATAATCCTGGCTACTGTACTGTAACTCAGTTTCAGAGTTACTGAACCTCGAATAGCCTTGGCCATCTTTGTGGAGACCAACAATTCTAATTCTCAAATCCTTATTCAAATTCTGAAGTTCTTTGCTATGAGGTGCCATGTTGAACATCCAGTGGTCAGTATGAGAGAATTGTACTTAAAGCACCAAATTTTAACTGCTCTAATACAAGATACACAAGTTTGTATGTTCCTGTTAGGCAAAACATAAACATAGGACATGTGGCTTTGCATGGTTAAACAACATATTGCTGTTATCACTTGTTAAGTTTCACTAATTATTATACTACTATTTACATGGTGTTCTACATGTAAGTTTACATACAGTTTACTGAGAGGAAGTGAGAACTCTTATGTTGAAAGAGAGTCGTGGCTTCCGGGATTGTATGTTGTTGTTGTGGACAGCGATAGCGGTTGTCGAATAAACGGAGTTATTCATCAAGTTGTCTTTGTTGACTTACAATGGTAGCAGAGGATGGCTAGCAATTACAGAGTCCCACCAAACTTTGATGAGGAGAAGCCATACGAAAGTTGGAAGAATGAAGTCGGAATATGGACTAGAGTTACGGAGCTTGAAAAAAGTAAACAAGCACTCGCTGTTGCTTTGGCGCTGTCTGGAAGAGCGAGAGAAACGGCAATGGAAATACCGGTAGATGATTTAAACTCGGACACTGGCATGACAACTTTACTGGTGAAACTTGATGATTTGTTTCTCAAAGAAGAAAAGGAAAGGATATATGAAGCTTATACGAACTTCGATCGTATAGTGAGAGACAGTAATGTTTCCGTGACAGACTATATCATTGATTTTGAACAACGTTACTCTCGGATGCGCAAATATAAAATGGAACTTCCTGATGCAGTATTAGCTTTCAAGCTACTGGACACTGCATGCTTGTATGTGAAAGATCGCCTTAACAGCATGTGCAGATCTGACTTTTACATCAATGAAGTCGGCACTAAAGAGGATTTTTACAGGAAAAGGATTTGCTTCAACAGTAGGAATTAACCAGGAAACGGCATATATAACGGAACAGAGGCGTCGGAGAGATAAGTCATGGCCCCAGAATGACTATCAAAGGACACCGTTACCTGGCACAAATCCCCTGGACAGATATGGCCGCAGATCAAAATGTGCAGTGTGTCAAAGTACGTTCCACTGGGCCAAGGACTGCCCACACAAAGGTGAGCAAATCAAATTGACTGAAGATTGTAAAGAAGTGGATGTGGAGGAGTGTAATATTACGCTGCTTACAGAAGAATTACACTCTGAAGCAGAAATTCTTATGACTGAATGTTTCGGATCTGCAATAATAGACACTGCATGCACTCGAACTGTGTGTGGTCAAGAATGGCTAAACCACTGTATCACTGAGCTAAGTCAAAAGGAGACAACAGATCTGAAGAAGACTGAAACACACAGCCATAGACCGTTTAGGTTTGGAGATGGAAAAGTGGTCCATTCCAACAAAAAATTGAAAATTCCTGCAAAAAATCAGACGATTAAGTGCAAAATTGAGACTGAAGTTGTACCAGCTAACATTCCATTGCTCTTAAGCAAAGTCTCCCTTAAAAGAGCAGAAACGGTATTAGACATGAAAAATGACAGAGCAGTAATGTTTAATCATCCTGTCGAACTTGAATTTACAAGCTCTGGTCATTACTGTGTAAACATACTGGACGATGAAAATAGCCCTAAAGACATGCAGTGTAGTGAACAGATCTTGGCAGATGCTGAAGATGTGATACAAAAGGAAAATGATGAGGATGAAATCCAAATAATCTCAGACAAAATGAGCTCAGCAGAAAAAAAGTAAAATCTTGATAAAGCTTCACAAGCAGTTCGGTCATGCTTCTGCTGATAAACTGCAGCGACTTCTCAGTAGCTCAGGAAATAAAGACACGGAATGCAACATCACCTTGCAAAAAATTGTGAGTGCGAGGTATGCAAAAAATACAGTAAAGCCAAACCAAAACCTGCTGTCGGCCTGCCACTGGCATCTCAGTACAACGAAACTGTGGCTGTAGATCTGCATGAACTTGAGCCAGGTGTGTGGTATCTCCACATCATTGATCAGTTCACTCGGTTTAGCGCAGGCAGCATTCTCACCACGAAGAGATCTTCCGAAATAGTGAAACATTTTCTCCATGACTGGATAAGTGTACATGGCCCACCCCAGAAGCTGTTCCGTGACAATGGGGGAGAATTTAATAATGATGAGGTGAAAGATATGGCAGAAAACTTCAACATAGAAATAAAAACAACAGCTGCATATAGCCCATGGAGCAATGGACTTTTGGAGCGACACAATAAAACGCTCACTGAAATCATAATGAAAGTGAAAGCATGTAGCGGTTGTGATTGGCACACTGCAATGGACTGGGCTCTTATGGCAAAGAATACTATGCAGAGTGTTCACGGCTACAGTCCTCATCAGCTGGTGTTTGGACAAAACCCCAACTTACCATTCATACTGATTGATTAACCGCCAGCCTTAGAGGGCACCACGGAGAGTCAGTGGGTAGCAAGACACATCTCTGCTTTACATACATCAAGAAAAGCTTTTACTGAAGCAGAGTGCTCAGAAAGAATTTGCAGAGGGTTACGAAAGCAACTACGCCACACTGATGAGGAATATGAAACAGGTGATAAAGTATACTATAAGAGAGTGGATTGTCCAGAGTGGAAAGGACCAGGAACTGTCATCGGTCAAGATGGTGCAATGGTGTTTGTGAGACATGGAGGAACTTGCATTAGGGTACATCGACTGAGACTGAGAAAAGTGAATACAGAAAGCGAAGATAAACATGCCACAAAGACCGATGGAGAAAATGACACAGACAGTGAACAAGGACAGGAGTTTGCTGAGAGCAACAGACAGTTAACACAAGAAACAGTGACCGAGGTTCAACAAGGGGCGATGCAAATGGAGGACACTAGGGGGCAGAATGAAGCAGAACAGCATACAAGTGACAATACAGAGACAACAAGTGGTACTAAGCTGCAAACTGTTGTCAGCTTACAAAAAGGACAGATTGTAAAATACAGAGACAGAGGAAAAAGGGGTTTTACACACGGCTGAAGTCTTGGGGCGTGCAGACAAAGCTACAGGTAAATTTAAGAACTGGTGTAACCTGTTGCTTATTGAGCCTACTGATGTAGCAGGGAGTACAGAGTCTGCTGACATGTCGAATGTTGAAAATCTTCAGATTGAATCCACTAGTACTAATGCTGAATCCACTGATGTATGTGAGGATGTGTATGTAACAAACAATGTAACATTTGACTTGGCAAAACAGGAAGAGATAGAGAGTTGGAAAGATAACCATGTCTTTGAGGAAGTGCAGGATGAGGGACAAAAGGGCATTTCTACTAGGTGGGTTTGTACCTACAAAGAGACACTCAAGGGGGTTGTACCCAAAGCTTGTCTTGTCGCTAGAGGTTTTGAAGAACTAGAGGTGTCAGAACTCAAAAAGGACTCACCAACATGTGCTTCAGAGTCTCTTTGACTTCTTGTGGCAGTAATTTGTCAAAGACAAATCTGCATTTCTACAGGGAATGGAGCTGTCTCGTGATCTTTATATCAAACCTCCTCCCGAGGCCAACAACGAAGGAAAACTATGGAAACTTAAAAAGTGTGTGTATGGTCTTGCCGACGCATCACTCTACTGGTATAATAGGGTAAAGGAGATTGTCATGAGATCAGGATAGGGTTGTTCCGATTCCGATACTAGTATCGGAAATGCCGCCGATACCACAAAAAAATCTAGCATCGGAATCGGCGAGTACTTGAACCCACGTACCGATCCGATACCATTTTCTTAAGATTCCTGCTAGCAAATCGGAAGCCAGTTCTTCTTCGCGGCTCAGAATGCAAACAGTGTTGCCACAAGCAACCACTGTTTAGAGCAGCGAAGAAGAAATACAAATGTGCTAGCAGTTTGTCCGCTAAAACGGCGGCATGTCTCATATGTAGGGCTTTATGATTTCTGCGATGCGGAAAACACGGACGGAATCGCAGAATCCAGTCAAAATGGAATTTACAGTTTAACGCGGAACATCACGGAATTTGTCAAAGTTTGATGCATTAATCAAAGGTAGTTCATTACACTTAAATCAAATCGTGATATGGACTAATATTAAGCCAAAAACCGACTGTTTAAATATGAATTAATGCGTGGTTCTGTGTTAATGAATTGTACAGGCGCGTGGTTCGTTTACTCCTTGTACTGAAGCGCGCGGGACACTTGCGGTAATATTAAAGGGCTCCAGACTGTGACCAATTTTTCTGCCAGTGTTATTAATTTTCGTGAGCGGTCACACTGGCGCGACCACCGTGTTGTTCAACTCATAAGCTCTGCCATTTCTGTCTCAGATGGGAAACATAAAATGGCACGCGAAACGAAAGTGAAACTAATACGACACGTTTGAGCTGCTCAGCGCTGACCGTTTATCAGCTTGGACCGCAATGCAAACAGACTTGCACAAACCCCGAACAGCTTTATTCGGGAGCCAACGTTGATTTTGCAACACTGTTACTGCTGCGAGATGCAGTGAGGAGCATTTGAAAATGCCGCACAATGAATAAGGTTGCTGCAAGATCTAGTGAGAATCTTTCAAATTCTGGCCAAAATTCTCTGTTATAAACAGGGCTGATGTACGTCAGAAAACCAGGTTAGTAATACTAACTATATGAAAAAATATTACTGTCAAATGTATGTCATATAATAAAAATACTCTAGTTCACTGTATATGTCATATAATAAAAGTTCAATGTATGTCATATAATAAAAATACTCTAGTTCACTGTATATATCACTGTATATTTGTTTTATTAAGGAATAAGTCTGAAGCACACAATAAAATAATTTATTAGTATTATCTACAGCTGTATATACAATTACACACCCAGGTATCGGATTAGTACTCGATATCGGCCGATACCCCGAGCCCAGGTATCGGAATCGGTATCGGGAAGGAAAAAAGGGTATCGGAACATCTCTAGATCAGGAGGAATAATGTCTCAAGTAGATCCTGCTGTGTTCTATTGGTTGGATCAGGACTACGCTGTGAATGGGGTACTTGCATGCCATGTGGATGACTTCATATGGGGAGGCACACAAAGTTTCTCCACAACAGTAATACCTCATCTCAGGTCCAAGCTTCAAGTTGGGCGCAAGGAGTGTGACAGCTTCTGTTATGTAGGAATAAACTTTGAAAGGATTGACAACAAAATGCAGGTACATCAGGAAAACTACATCAAGCAGATACAGCCCATACAATTGGATCCTTCCCGAGCTGTGGAACAAGATTCTCCCCTTAGTGAGGAGGAAAAAGATCGATTAAGGTCCAAAGTAGGCCAAATTCTTTGGGCTGCAAGACAGAGCAGGCCTGATCTAATGTTTGATGCCAGCAGCTTAGCTTCAAATATGAAAACTGCAACTGTGCAGACGATTCATGAAGCAAACAGAATAGTGTGTAAACTTAAGTCAAAAAAGGTAGTTCTCAATTTCCAATACCTTGGCAAAGACAGTGGACTCAAGATGGTTGTATACAGTGATGCCTCATTTGGAAATCTTTCTGATGGGGGAACTCAAGGTGGACATTTAATTGTTCTCATGGGAGAGAATGGGAAGTTCTCTCCCCTTTCCTGGCAGTCAAAAAGAGAATTGTGCAAAGCACTCTTGCTGGTGAAACATTGGCAATGTCTGATGAAATTGACAATGCAATATTTTTGACCACACTATTCTCAGAGCTGACTATGGGTGATACCAATAATTTGTGTCACTGACAATCATTCACTTGCTGATGCACTCAAGTCCACAAAAGCAGTTGCTGATAAAAGACGTCTGGAAATAAACAGCATCAAAGAACTTATCCAAACAAAAAGGGTCGAACGAGTGCTGTGGTATAATGCAAAAGAACAACTTGTGGACTGTCTCACCAAAAAGGGGTCATCAGCACTGCAATTGCTTAAAGCACTTGGTGAAGGACAGTGGAAGCTCTATTAAAAGACTCATGTAAAAGGAGCTTTAAAAAAAAGAGTTATGTTATATTAATGTTTTGTTGTTTTCTACGAGAGCTTCTAGAGCATATGCAATTTTTTTTTTTTTTAAGAAGAGATGGAGTTTAAGTTTCACTAATTATTATACTACTATTTACATGGTGTTCTACATGTAAGTTTACATACAGTTTACTGAGAGGAAGTGAGAACTCTTATGTTGAAAGAGAGTCGTGGCTTCCGGGATTGTATGTTGTTGTTGTTGTTGTGGACGGCAATGGCGGCTGTCGAATAAATGGAGTTATTCATCAAGTTGTCTTTGTTGACTTACATCACTTATCACTCACTATTTTGACAGTAATGGCTATATGTTGAGTTATTTTCAGAGGACAGTAAATCTATACTGCTATACAAGCTGCACATTGACTACTCTAAAATATCAAGTTTAGTTTCTATAGTATTGTCCCTTCAGAAGATATACTAAAATGGTTGCTAAACTGTGAGGGTGTACTATTTGTGAGATACTGTATCTATTTTCATGTAATGATGTATAATGATGATGTTTTACAGCATTGACATTTCTCAGTGACATTGTTTGTTTCTGTTCTAGATCCTGTCCTCGATCGAGCTGCTCCAGCACTCGCTCCCCAAAATAAACCGCAGCGCGTCCGAGCCGTCGCTCCACAGGGCTTCGCACACCGAGGACATTAACGTCTGCACTCTCGCGCTTTCGTCCGCCTTCAAGTGAAGCCACCGCGCTCACTACAGCTGAGGACGCACTAGCAGCATTAGAGCTATGAATGGACACTCGCAGAGGAGTTTAGCTTCCAGGTGTTTGATTCCGAGCAGCCTATGGTGCTGCTCGTTTCTGTGCTTTGTCTAATATATTCTGTGTTGAGTCAGGATGGCTGGTAAGAATTTCAGTTCATTTGCTTGAGCTGGCTGACTTTACTGATGCTGATCTCTCTTCTCATCTGCTGGTGTTCAGTGCCCAAGGATCCGTTTGGAGAGGGAACAGCTAATAGCACTTTTTTTATGTGGTTCACACTTTGATTTGTTGTTTCTGGCTGTATCGCAGCAGCATTTGAGTGGGACGTACCCCAAGCTCCACCCTGTCACACGTACGATTGCTCTGATGGGTTTCTTGTCATTCATACAATCATGTGTGCCTGAAATAAGAGGCTAGACCTTTTGCCGGTTGTATATATTCCCTAAGTGCCAGTGCCGCTGATGGCCGTGTGCTCGTGAACGTGGAGTTGTTTTTGTTTTTTTTATCAGACGCCATCTAAACGCCTCCTTAGCACAAGGTATAGGGAGCACTTTATGATATTGTGTCTAGTTGTCTCTTTGACTTTGTGTCTGTTACAGAAATCAAAGAAAGAAGAGTGGGTATTAACTTTATTATGAGACTTATTAGGGATTCGTATTTTTTTCGGCTTGTTAGTGCTTGTCATGGAGAATTAACTTGTAAACTTGACAGATTGTTTATTCATTGTATTTTAATAAAATTAAGTTAAATACACCACACAAGCTCTGTTTATGAAATGATTTGTGCTTTTATAAAGCATCAGCAGCAATAATGTTATACAAGATGGCAGTGTTCAATGATTATAGTAGCAATAGTTTTCCCAAAACTAAAATTTGCATTTTTTTTCCTCCCTCGGGCATTAAGATGTAGATGAGTTGGAGAAATGTAGCATTA
This sequence comes from Garra rufa, assembly GCF_049309525.1. NCBI lineage: Eukaryota > Metazoa > Chordata > Actinopteri > Cypriniformes > Cyprinidae > Garra > Garra rufa. The sequence goes on from NC_133380.1 coordinate 29,608,355, forward strand.
GATCACTTGCTCACCAATGGATCCTCTGCAGTGAATGGGTGCTGTCAGAATGAGAGTCCAAACAGCAAATATTTAAAATTTTACACTCTGCTTTTCAACTCTTTAAGAAATTACCATAAGATGACAATTTTCTATAAAAATGTAAACAAAATTAAGTAATGTTTTAAATGTTTAAATGTTAAAAAAGTAAATATAAAAACTAAATCACCAATTTAATATTTAATACTTCATTATGAATAATTAAGAATTATTGCTTTTAACTGTGCAGCCCTAAGATGCTTTTTGTTTCACCAACACTGTCTGCATCACATGAAAAGAACAACATTTATTGTTCTGAACTGTGGGAGTCAAGGGTTTACATCTCATTAATATTAAAAATAACAGCACTTGGTCTTTTTCTTTTTCTCTCTTAATTTCATGTTGATAAAACTGTTATAAAGCACCTAAAATTAGCTAAACATGGAAATCATAATTAAATTGGCTTGAGAAAGCCAACTTACTGAAATGCTATTTAAACCTACAGTTATTATTAATCTTCTGAGACTAAAAACTGAAATAAGTACATTGCATAAGTATTCATACCCTTAACTCAGTACTTAGCTGAAGCACCTTTACAGCCTCAAGTCTTTTGGGGTATGATGCGACAAGATTTGCACATCAACATTTGGCAGTTGTCTGCTACTCTTTTCCTCACCTCTTCACCTATCAAGGTCTGTCAGCTAGGATGGGGTATGTCTGGCAGACATTTTCAGGTTTCTCCAGAAATGTTTGATTGGGTTCAAGCCCAGGCTCTGGCTGGGCCACTCAATTGTGCTTAGGCTCATTGAACCTTCTGGTATGGGTAACGAAGACTACATGCTTCTGTGAACCTTCAATGCAGAAGATTTTTTCTGAACTCTTCTCCAGATGTGTGGCTTACTTGCAATCATGTCTCTGAGCTCTACAAGCATTTTGTTTCTTTTACATCAGGGCTTGTTTTTGCTCTGATATGCATTTTCAGCTGTTTGATCTTTTAAGACATGTGTGCCATTCCAAATCAGACCCTTTGAATTGAATTTACCACAGGTTAACTTCACTCAAAATGTAGTAACATCTAAAAGCAATATAAATGTTCCCGAGCTAAATTTCAACTGTCCCAGGTAAGGGTATGAATACTAATGCAGTGGAATCATTTGGGCTTATGGTAAAAATGTTGTAAAATCTCAGCCTTGTATTCTGATTTGGGTTGAAACACTGGCCTCCCCACCAGGGATGACAACAGTTGTAAGAGACTGTAAGAGAGCATACTAAATATATGGACGCAGGATTAAGATAAAAAATGAGCTGTTTTGTACAGCTAAAAATAGCTGGACTTCGATAAGACCAGAAGCCAGTCCCATAAAATTTACAAATGGTTTTGTTTGGTCTTACGGGGAAAAAAGGTGGGTACTATATGAATATATAAACCACATGGCATGAGAGAGAGCGGCATTATCTGTTGGTTTTATGGATAAAACCCTGCATGCTGGCATTACTAATACCCCATCAACGGGGGCCCTATCAACTAAAGGGCGAAGAATTCAGTTGTAAATAAATTATGGGAAATACCTAGATTTTTAAGTACAGATACGGTGAAAAAATAGACATTGCAGACAGTTGAAAGTTGAAAAGCATCCTGAAGATGATGTTTTTGTGGTTTACAGCACCACCTGCAGGTTAATATCACTGCAGACATTATTTTAAAGGTTTTTGAAGTCAAATAAAAAAACTTTTCAAATGTAAAGCTACTTTTCTGTGTGTACACAGGACGTGATACGAACCTACAAATGTCTAGAATGCAATTTCCCGAAATCTGTAGTCAGCTTTCAAAGATACAGTCAAGCCCGAAATTATTCATACCCCTAGCAAATTCTGACTTAAAGTTACTTTTATTCAACCAGCAAGTCTTTTTCTTTTGACCGGAAATGACACAGACTTTTCCCAAAAGATAATAAGACGATGTACAAGAGGCATCATTGTGGAAAAAATATTTCTCAGCTTTTATTTACATTTGAACAAAAAGTGGCATGTCCAAAATTATTCATGCAAACTGTAACAGTCTATGGGGAAATCCAAAGTTCTATACCATTCCAAATAGTCCAAGCTGTTCTAAAGTATCCTAATTACCCTGATTCATTGGGAACAGCTGTTTTAATCAACTCAACAGGTGAAAAACAAAAGCTCTCTGCTGTTGATTTGTGGACAGTCATGGCTAAGACAAAGGAGCTCACTGCACATTGTGGCTGCTCACAAGTCAGGAAAGGGCTATAAAACCAAATCTAAATGTTTTGAAGTTCCAGTGGCTACAGTGCAAAGTATTATTAAAAAATACAAGACATTCTGCACTGTGAAAAATCTCAGAGGACGTGGTCGGGAAGCCAAAAGTGACACCTGTGCTGGCCAGGAGGATAGTGAGAGAGGTAAAAAAAAGAATCCAAGGATCACCACCAAGGCCATCCTGATGAATCTGGGCTCTGCTGGTGGCAACATCTCAAGGCAGACAGTCCAACGGACACTGCACACCGCTAGGTTCCACGGACGCAGACCAAGGAGGACACCACTTCTCCGGATAATGCACACAAAAGCCCGCTTGGCCTTTGTGGTAAAGAAATGGTTAGCAGACAAAAACATTAACTTTTTGCAGTGGCCCAGCCAGAGTCCTGACTTAAATCCAATTGAGAATCTGTGGAGGGAGCTAAAGATCAGGGTGATGGCAAAGAGACCCTCCAACCTGAAAGAGTTGGAGCTCATCGCTAAAGATGAATGGGCAAAAATACCAGTGGAGACATGCAAAAAGCTGGTCAGCAATTATAGGAAGTGTTTGTAATAGCAAATAAAGGCTTTTCTATTGATTATTGAGCAGGGTATGAATAATTTTGGACATGCCACTTTTTGTTCAATTGTAAATAAAAGCTGAGAAATATTTTTTTCCACAATGACGACTCCTTGTAGATCGTCTTATTATCTTTTGGGAGAAGCCTGTGTCATTTTCGGTCAAAATAAATTTGCTGGTTGAATAAAAGTAACTTTAAGTCAGAATTGCCAGGGGTGTGAATAATTTCGGGCTTGACTGTATATTGTATTGTATTATAGGTATAACAATATGTATTTGGGTAATTACATATTTTTTGCACTCTGATTAATAACATAGTAACAAACAATAACAAATCGATAAAGCTGTTTTTAAAGCTTTCAGGTGTAAAGTTGCTGTGAAATGTAATGGTGGATATTTCCTTTGTATTAATTCAAGACAATTAAGAATTTACTACAGAATTACTGTTTGGTCCAAGATAAGAATACAGTCATATACTGTGAAAAACCCAAAACAAAACCACAAAACACAAGTTTGAGCTGTTTTAATAATAATAAAAAAAATAAAAAAAAATTCACAACTGAAAAAAGGAAATAAAAACAAATTCTGGACGTGCAAGTGGCAGGTGTTCAATAAAACAATTTTTAAAAATCATTATCTCAAAAACAGTCCTGTGTTTATACACTGCGTGAATGATTGCTGTTTCAAAACGTTTATTTTGAAATCTGAAATAGAGACACTATCTCTCCAATGAAACTATGACATGCTGTTTTTTGACAGAAAGACATACAGATACAAAACATAGATGTTTCTTTAGAGAGGTGGACAAATAGACGCATTCTCAACAAGTTAGAATATGGTGACATGCCAATCAGCTAATCAACTCAAAATAATGATAAAAGTTTCCTGAGCCTTCAAAATGGTCTCTCAGTTTGGCTCACTAGGCTCCACAATCATGGGGAAGACTGCTGATCTGACAGTTGTCCAGAAGACAGTCATTGACACCCTTAAGAAGCAGGGTAAGCCACAAACATTCATTGCCAAAGAAGCTGGCTGTTCACAGAGTGCTGTATCCAAGCATGTTAACAGAAAGTTGAGTGAAAGGAAAAAGTGTGGAAGAAAAAGATGCACAACCAACCGAGAAAACCGCAGCCTTGAGAGGCTTGTCAAGCAAACTTGATTCAAGAATTTGGGTGAACTTCACAAGGAATGGACTGAGGCTGGGGTCAAGGCATCAAGAGCCACCACACACGTGTCAAGGGATTTGGCTACAGTTCTCGTATTCCTCTTGTTAAGCCACTCCTGACAACGTCAGAGGCGTCTTACCTAGGCTAAGGAGAAGCAGAAATGGACTGTTGCCCAAAGATCCAAAGTCCTCTTTTCAGATGAGAGCAAGTTTTGTATTTAATTTAAGGTCCTAGAGCCTGGAGGAAGGGTGGAGAAGCTCATAGCCCAGTCCAGTGTTAAGTTTCCACAGTCTGTGATGATTTGGGGTGCAATGTCATGTGCTGGTGTTGGTCCATTGTGTTTTTTGAAAACCAAAGTCACTGCACCCGTTTACCAAGAAATTTTAGAGCACTTCATGTTTTCTTCTGCTGACCAGCTTTTAAAGATGCTGATTTCATTTTCCAGCAGGATTTGGCACCTGCACACACTGCCAAAAGCACCAAAAGTTGGTTAAATGACCATGGTGTTGGTGTGCTTGACTGACCAGCAAACTCACCAGACCTGAACCCCATAGAGAATCTATGGGCTATTGTCAAGAGGAAAATAAGAAACAAGAGACCAAAAAATGCAGATGAGCTGAAGGCCACTGTCAAAGAAACCTGGGCTTCCATACCACCTCAGCAGTGCCACCGACTGATCACCTCCACGCCACGCCGAATTGAGGCAGTAATTAAAGCAAATAGAGCCCCTACCAAGTATTGAGTACATATACAGTAAATGAACATACTTTCCAGAAGGCCAACAATTCACTAAAAATGTTTTTTTTATTGGTCTTCTAAAGTATTCTAATTTGTTGAGATTGAGATTTTGAATTGGTGAGTTTTTGTTATATGTGAGCCAAATCATCACAATTAAAAGAACCAAAGACTTAAACTACTTCAGTCTGTGTGCATTGAATTTATTTAATACACAAGTTTCACAATTTGAGTTGAATTACTGAAATAAATTGAGATGCACCTGTTTATATAAATCTACACACAAACAACAAACAAACTAAATACTTCTTAAACATTTCTGGGGGCTGCAAGGAAAATAAATAAATAAAAAATATACAAAATCTTACTATTCTTAAAAGGAAAGAGACTACATGGTTTTATACAATTCTCCAAGGGGTTGATTATCTTTGGATAAGTGTTTTAAAGATTCAGTGTATTTTTTTACATTCATTTTTAAAACATTTTATAGAGGGTTTACTATTATTCCGCTTACTTTTAAGTATATGATATTTACCCATCGTAACAATAATGTTTTTCGAAAACCATCTGAACCAACACCTGAAATAAATTAAATGACGGGATATCAATACTAATGTCAATATTTAGCCAGCTGTAGATATCCTGAGACAACTGTAATGTGACTGGACAAGAAAAAAATAAATGTTCAATGGTTTCAGGCACTTCTAAACAAAAAAAAAAACACAGAGATCTTCCTCAAAATGGAATCTTTTCAGTAAATTTCAGCAGCCGGATAAACATTGTTAATAATTCTAAACTAAATATCCTTCATGTTAATTGACCATTTAGGATAATTACAATATTTATTTTTAAATACTTAATTATTTAAAAAAACGTTTTATTTTTGAAGGTGTATTGAAGTCTGAAAATAACTTACTTTTTAATACATTGTTCTTACACTTTTCCTCCAATCTTCAACTCAGGCAATTTGAATATGTCAGGGTGTTTTATAGTAATTGTTTTAAAGAAGGAGGGATGGTTTAACACAGAGTATAAAATTCTCTAAAGGAACATTTAGTCTCAAATTTCTCCATGAATGGATGATGTTGAATAAATTGACCAGCTTCATCTAATAAATCTACAACATATAAAACCTTTTTTTATACCACTCTTGTTTGAATGCTACTCTTGCTATTTCTTTTAATGTGTCTGTTATCCCACAAGGTAGAGTTATGCAGTGTGAAATTTTGGGTGAATATCATTTTCCAATAATACAACATTTGTTTGTGGAATTTTGAAAGCTTAATTGGCTATTTAGAAACCTCAGTGTCGCATTTCAGCCAAAAATCTAACCCTCTGACTGTCTTGAATACACATTTTGGTATATGAACCACACTGTGTTAAGTATATTTTAATCCATTTCAGTTTAAGTACTCCAACCGTTGATTTAAATTCAGCTCTCAGACCTTAATTTTATATTCTTTAATCATTTGAGATTACATGCTAATCATGTTAGAAACATGCTAACGAAATGCTAATCATGCTAGAAACATGCTAACAACACGCTAGTAACATTCTAATCATGTTAGAAACATGCTAATCATGTTGAAAACATGTTAATCATGCTAGTAACTTGTTAATCATGCTAGTAATGCTAACAACATTCTAAGCTTGCCAGCTACACACTAGTAACATGCTAATCATGCTAGAAATATGAGTGCTTTGTTAATCATGCTAGTAACAAGTTAGCAACACGTTAATGATGTTAACAACATGCTAGCAACGTCCTAGTAATTTGCTAATCATGCTAACAACAGGCTTGTAATGCTAACATCATGCTAGCGACATTCTAATCATGTTAGCAACATGTTAGAAACATGCTAATCATACTAGTAACATGATAATAACCAAATCATGCTAGTAACATGCTTATAACTTAATCATACAAAAAATGCTAAAAACATACTAGCAACATGCTAGTAACTTGTTAATCATGCTAGAAACATGCTAGTAGTAACTTGCTAATCATGCTAACAACTGACTAGTAATGCTAACATCATGCTAACGACATTCTAATCATGCTAGCAACATGTTAGTAACATGCTAACGAAATGCTAATCATGCTAGTAACATGCTAATAACCAAATCATGTTATAAACATGCTAACAAAATGCTAATCATGCTAACAACACGCTAGTAACATGTTATTCATGCTAACAACACGTTAGTAACATGCTAATCATGTTAGAAAAAAGCTAGAAACATGCTAATCATGTTGAAAACATGTTAATCATGCTAGAAACATCATAGCAACATGCTAGTAACTTGTTAATCATGCTAGTAATACTAGCAACATTCTAATCATGATAGCTACATGCTAGTAACATGCTAATCATGCTAAAACATGAGAGTGCTTTGTTAATCATGCTAGAAACATGTTAGCAACACGCTAGCAGCATGCTAATCACGTTAAAACATGCTAATCATGCTCGAAACATGCTAATCAAGCTAGAAACATGTGAGCAACATGCTAGTAATGTTTCAATTATGCTAGCAAGATGCTATCTATCCATTTATCTGACAGAGTGTATTGCCTTCAAAGCATTCAAGCTTTAAAACTACTTTAAACTTCAATCTTTTTCAGACTGAAAAACTTCAAAGGTGCCATAGAATGCATTGATACAACATTTTAAATTGTTCTCTGATATCTACATAGAGGGTATATGGGATAGGAAAGGGCAAAAAATCTCCAGAAACGGTCTTACAGGTCCATTTACAACCTTAGGATTTGCCATTAGGATGAAATGGTCTGTTATTACCTTATTTGGAAGGTTCATGAATAGTAATGAGCTCTGCTCTGATTGGCTGTTTCACAGAGCAGCTCATTTAGTAGCTCACACATGAAGGAAAATATATATTTAATCACGGAGCCCGTTTTGAATGCACGATCATTTTACTTTCATTTTTGATTGCTGAGCTCTGTGTAAGGTTTTACTACAGCGGCAGTACTTACCACATATGTGACCCTGGACCACAAAGCCAGTCATAAGGTTAAATTTTACAAAACTGAGATGTATATATAATATCAAAGCTCAGTAAATAAGCTTTCTATTGATGTATGGTTTGTTAGGATAGGACAATATTTGGCCGAGATACATCTATTTGAAAATCTGGAATCTGAGGGTGCAAAAAAATCAAAATCCTGAGAAAATCACCTTTAAAGTTGTCCAAATTAAGTTCTTAACAATGCATATTACTAATCAAAAATTACATTTTGTTACATTTACAGTAGGAATTTTACAAAAAATCTTTATGGAACATGATCTTTACTTAATTTCCTAATGATTTTTGGCATAAAAGAAAAATCAATAATTTTGACCCATGCAATGTATTTTTGGCTATTGCTACAAACATACCCCAGCGACTTAAGACTGGTTTTGTGGTCCAGGGTCACATATTTTACAAGTTTAGATGCTTGTTAGTGATGCTCCCGATCTGTAAATCATTCGCCATCGTCCGTGCAGTCATTTCTCCTTACTCTGTTTATGTGGTAAGAGAAATCTTATGTACTGCAATGTAAGACTACCGCTAGCAAGAAGCTTAGTGTGTCCCTTTAGCGTCTCGCTTTATTTTATTAGAAAGCATTATTTGTTTTCCTTGCCTTTCTGAGTACAGACACCAACCATCTCCTGCACAACCTGGAACATAACATTGATTCCCGTGATCTGCCATTTTCGCTGTTGTCCTCGCTTTGATTTTTTTTTCACAATATTAACAATGTTTCTACCACAAACATACAAATAGTTCAACCTGTTGAGGTACATGAGCATTTTTTTTTTAAGTTGAAGCACCTTCTTTTACCAATCCATTTGCTGAAAGAGAAAACAACTACAGTTTTAATCAGTTTTAGCCCTATTGTGCACCATATTAGTGCTCATTATTAATCTCTTGTTATTAGCATAAGCAGGGTTTGAGAGAATCTTATTATAAAGGTTCAGTGTATTTGAGCAATTTAATTCTGAAGCAATTACTGTGATCCTGAGACTGTAATCAAGCGATTAATTCAAAGACACACACTGGCCACTCGGTCACTAAACAGTTTATTACACTCGTTCCAGTGTCACTCAACAATACAATTCAGAAAACGGAATATAATAACCCATGATCAGATTCAAGAGTAAACCAGATGAGTGAGTTCAGTACTATGATACCAGCGGAGTCCAAAATGAAGTAACTATATCCAAATGCTCCTAAAAATATAGATAGGTCTATTCACTGGTGACAAAGTCAATGGCTATCTTTTTTTAACCACAGCAATATTGCATGATGCCCAAAAGTTATAAAGTTATGAATATATGTTATTTGAACTAAGTGCAACGATTACTATTTATTTATTCGTTTGATTTTTTTTTTACACTTATTAGTATTTCTGTAGTACACTTCATACACTACTGGAGTGCATTTGAAAATGTGCCAGAGAGATTTTCACTTCCCATGTTTTAATCACACATTCATCTTTGGGCTTTACATTAAAAAAAAACTGGCAAAATCCCAATGCAGTTCAGGAGAAATATACCATACAGGTGCTTTAATATAGATTTATATTCATATGGATGTATTAAATGCTTTAGCACAAAAACATACCACTTGTAAAATGGCGTTTCAAATCGTTCACCTGTTGATACACATTTATCGGCCAGAGGTTTCACCCAGTACCTAAGGTAAGTACGTCTGAGTCATGTGATCAATGTGAAGCTGATGTGCCGCTCTGGTCTCCGGCTCCTGACAGCTGCATGAAGAGTTCGCCCAGTTCATTGACCTCGTCCTCATACTGCGGTGCCCCGCGATGCTCGCGCTCCTCGATGAAGTCCCACAGACGCACCGAGTTCAGAAACTGAGTTTGAGAGAGAGAAAGAGCTGAATGAGCAATATTACACATTCACACCGACACATCCGCCACACTTTACCCCACATCAACCATTTTTTGGAGAAAGTTTGAGCATTAATACACCAATGCATAGGCTAGTGATCAGTGTGTGGCTATAAAGCATATCACCAGCCGTTTAACAAATGATCATCAGCTGATAATGAGATTTTACAAGTTAAAAGCAGAAGAGGAAAACAGCAGACAGTTATGAACTTCACTCACTGCTGCCAAAACATGATGTGCATAGAGACCTTTAATACAACAGTGAGATCTAAACTGAATTATATGGAAAAATGAAAAAGGTTATTGCAATTTATCTCACATTTCTGACTTTTTTCTCAGAAATGTGAGATATAAACTCACAATTGTGAGTTATAAAGTTAGAATTGCTAAGTATATTTGTTTTTTAAGTGAAAGTTGTCCACGAGTCCCTTGTTTGTCCTGAAGAGTTAAACAGAAATCCTTCAGGTCCCACAAATTCTTTGGTTTTTCAGCATTTTTGTGTATTTGAACACTCTCCAACAATGACTGCTTGATTTTGAGAACCATCTTTTCACACTGAGGACAACTGAGGGACTCGCATGCAACTATTACAGAAGGTTCAAACGCTCACTGATGCTCCAGAAGGAAAAACAATGTTTTAAAAGCCGAGGGGTGAAAACTTTTTGAATTTACAGTTCAATAATGTAACTTATTTTGTCTTCTGGGAAACATGTAAGTATCTTCTGTAGCTTCTGAAGGGCAGTACTAAATGAAAACAAATATGATATTTGGCAAAATAAGAAAAATGTCTAAAGAAAAAAAACTTTCCGTTCAAAAGTTTACACCTCCATCTCTTATTGCATCGTGTTTCCTTCTGAAGCATCAGTGAGCATTTGAACTTGAGCCCTGCGCGGGACTGTTTTCTTCATCCCGCTCCCGCACGCGCTTGCCAAATTTCTGACCATTACCGCCCGCTCCCGCAACATGTGTGTTACACTCCATCATGTCACTAGGCTACCTCCCGATCCCGCACTGTTTTTTTTAGCCGCCCATTCCCGCCCGCAGCAAACTTCAAACCGCCCGCTCCCGTGAGATTTGCATTGGGTCCCAATCCCAGTGCAGCCCTCTAATTTGAACCTTCTGTAATAGTTGCATGCAAGTCCCTCAGTTGCTCTCAGTGTGAAAAGATGCATCTCAAAATCATACAGGCATTGTTGGAAAGGGTTCAAATACACCAAAATGCCGAAAATACAGAATTTGTGGGACCTGGAGGATTTTTCTGAAGAACAGCAGACAGCTGAACTGTTCAGGACAAACAAGGGACTCATGAACTATTACTAAAGAAAAAAAAAACACAGCTGTGGATCATTCAGGTCACAACACAGTATTAAGAATCAAGTGTATGTAAACTTTTGAACAGGGTCATTTTTATAAATTCAACTATTATTTTCCTTTGTGGACTATATGTTAACATCTTTTATGTGAAATATCTTATTTAGGTCAGTACTAAATAAAAAATAACATGCAGTTGGTATGATCCCTCTAATTTTGGTAAAAAAAATTATTAACATTTCGCAGATTCTGCAAGGTGTATGTCGACTTTTGACCTCAACCGCAAATATCTGTACACCCATAATTCATGACTAATCTGTAGCCAAATAAACAATGCACCTAAATTAATTTTCAGTTACATAAAACCTGCTTTACCTGACAGAAAAATTACCTGCAGAAAAGGAGTTTTCAGCATAATCATAATTACTTTCCTCTAGCTTTTTAAGCATACAGTCACATGACTAACATTGTGCACATAGAGACGTGTGTTTGCTTTTTTTTTTTTTGCGTCTATTACCCGGACGTTCCCCTCTGCGCTCAGCTGTTTGCGGGGTTTGTCGGGTTCTGCTCGTGTCCCGTCAGCATACGCATGCATGTAAAAACACTTTCCTCCAAACGGACACGTTCCTCTTCCCTGATCGAAGTATTTACAGGGCTTCTTACTGCAAATACAGAAACACATTTATAAAAGATGCTGAAACATCATACATATTAGGAACAAACACACACACATTTGAACCATAATGTCAAAGAAATTGGCCTGCATTCCGCCAATACGATATACAAGTAAATAAATAAATAAATAGATGGATGGATGAAAAAAGCTCCCAACTATTGGTCTGAGTGCAGATCAAAAGCAGATGAAAGGCTGCTAACAAATATCACTATGGGAAGACTCCAAACATTTAACCTTTAACCTCATATTCTATTCATTTCTGATTCGACTGTGCAGCTGCTCTTTAAAGCGAATCTGTTCAATCACAGCCAATGATCTATAAGGCTTTAGTGAAGACTAAATCTAAAACATGAGGAAACCAGAACGCAGAATTTAAGAAATAAAAAATGCTCAAAAATGACTGCAAGATTATCCAATTTATTATTATATCCGATTTTAAAATATTTTATATTTAATAACCAGGTGATTATTGTGAGGTAAAACTAAAACTATAAAAAAATGTTTTCTTGTTTTCAATTAGTTTGACTTGATGTACTGAAACAACAAAAACTGGAAAAAAAAAAAAAAAAAAATCAATTAAAAAAACAATGCATACTAGACATATTTTTCTTAAAAACAAAAAACAAACACCAGGGGCCTGTTTCAATAAGGAGGTTCAACCAACTCTGAGTTAAAACTTGAACTCTGAGTTGACTTACCCTGAGATGGGAAACTCTGAGTTTTCGGTTACAGAACAGCTGAAATGAGTTAGTTCAATCCACTCTGAGTAGGTTGACTCTGAGTTTAGTGCTTGCAGCTTGACTATGAAAAGCCCTGATCAATGGAGCTCTGAAATTATGATTCACCATGGCAACCGCTCCCGCCAAAAAGACCTCTGCATATTTCGAGCCAATGCTTAACTTTAATTCTTAATAATTATTAAGAATATAATTATTTAATTATTAATAATTAGAATATCAAAGGTAAAAACTGGCAGAACGGTAAGTTACTGAACTATTAATTTTCATGGTATCAAACAGGCAAAAAAATAAAATAAAATAAAATAAAATAAAAAATAATAATTAGAAGAAGAAAACAGCTAAACATGGAAGTAAACATAATTCAACCAGGTAAAGCTTTAAGCTTAAAGGGTTCATGAGTGTAGGCTACATGATTTTACAAATATTTGACATTAAAATATGTCATATAAAAAAAACAATTATGTGTCTAATTTCACTTTGCAGCAGCTTTTTCCACATAGTCTAATGCTCTTTCACAAAATGAAATGTTCTCTAATCCAAACGGTTGCATTTCTTAATTAGAGTAATGAAATAAAGCCAACAGCTTGAAAGCTCGCAAAAAGATGAAGAACAGATGAAGAGGAGATGGAAGTATTGGAAGAATATTAAAATCCAACATGAAAAAAAAAAGAATAAAAGTTGCATTTGTGCATTTATAGGAAAAAAAGATGACCTAGTAAATTTAACAGCTGTGGTGGTGGTTATATATATATATATATATATATATATATATATATATATATATATATATTATACATTTTCATCTGCCATTCTTCCATTCCATACAGCAATCAGCTTCATATTTGATGGCTTTATGCTCAGTAGGCAATGACACTAAAATTCTCAGAAAGAGCATTAGAGCAAGGCACACTTTCTTTACCGGTCTGCATACGGTGTCTGTACTAATGTGCTCTGACTACCATTTAAAAATGACACAGGTCAAATAAATACACATGTCTAATCAAAATAATCCTATACTATATGATAAATAATAATCTTATTTATGAAAGGACATGCCATTTTTGTCACTTTGACAGTGTCTGCATGATGAAAATATGTGCAATAAATTAATGCACCTAAAAATGCTTTTCTTACTTAGTATTGTCTTGTTGTTTCCAATTAAAAAAAAAAAAAATCTAAAGATTCTTAAATCAAAATGTCTTTCTTTTTTCTGTCAAAAAGGTTTTTGAAAAAAACATTCCAGGATTTTTCTCCAATTTTCGATGGGAGCCAACAGGTTGAAGGTCCAAATTTCAGTTTCAATGCACCTTCAGAGGGCTCTACATTATCCCAGCCAAGGAAAAAGGGGCACTGGAAACTTCAACTTCAACCCATTGTAGTCCACTATATGCAAAAATCCTGGAATATTTTCCTCAAAAACTTTACTTTTTTTTTTTATTTGAAGAAAGAAAGACATGAACATCTTGGATTACATGGGGGTGAGTAAATTATCAGGACATATTTTCTCTGCAAGTGAAGTTGTCTTAAGTTGAATATATATTTAATTAAACATTCTGATGAAACTGTTCCATGTTCTTCATCAGCACAGTATTTTAAATGTAATTGTGCTGTATTTCTTTAAAAAAAAGCTAAAAATTTAAAATGTACATTTTATATGGCATTTGTAAAGACTTTGTATTTTGTCTTTTAAATAAAACTGTCCATTTTCCACCTTGAGCATGCTTTGAAACTTTATTGAAGGTTTTTTTTATTGTAATGATTTGTAAAATAACAGTGTTTCTCTGTAGAACATTTAGTGCTTTTATTGTAGTAATCTAGGTAAAATCTGTCAAATAAGGGTTTTACACTGTAAAAAAACAGTCAAACCACTGGCAGATACAGCTGCCAAAAAAACCCCACAAAGTTAAGTAAAATATTGTAACTGAAACAAGGGAAATTTTGTAAAATAAAGTTTTTATACTGTAAAAAAGGTCCCGTAAAAAAACGGTCAAATGACTGGAAGCTGTGTCTGCCAAACAAAAAATTTAAAATTAAAGTTAAATATCATAATTGAAACAACGAAAAATCTGTAAAATAACTTTTTTCTGTAAAAACTTCTCTCTGTAAAATTATTGTTTTTGCACTTTATTTCATTTTTTATATTTTTTTACAGTGTACAGTGTAAGGTGTTTATTTAATCTTTTAAGTGTATTTTTCTTATTTTGCATATTATCTGTCAATTGGGTAAGAAAAATAATCTTGTTTCCAGTTGCATTAAGATTATTTTTCATGTTTTAAGTAAAATGCACTAAATTTACATTCCAAAACACTCATTAAGAAAAGCATTTTTGAAGCATAAATGAATGAATGATGTATTTAAACATCACTTGCGCTTTAAAAAGGGGGAGGAGACCGAAAGAAACTCTGGGTTTACCGAAGAAAACCTGCTCCCGACCAGGTTAGGTTCACAGAGTAAGTTGCCATGGTAATTGACTCTGAGTATAAGTTACCTCTCTTTCAGAAACGGGCTTGACTTACTCTGCTTTCTCAGGTTTAACATACCTCCCATTCTGAAACCGAAAACCCAGAGTTTCCCTCATTTCAGGGTTAACATACTCAGAGTTTTCACTTAACCTCCTTTCTGAAACGGGCCCCAGGGAATATGGAACATATAAAAAGAATAATAATAATAATAAAAAATCAAAATATTAATAAAACTACAATTGAATTCTAAAATGATACTGCACATTACTAACTGTTTATTCATTACAAATTAATAAAATGAAAATTTAATTCTGGTGTAAAACATGCTAGTTATACTCAAATAAAAACAGAAAGCCCCGAGTATCTTACCAATTATTTTGTAACTTTGAAACAAAATAAACTGGCTTCTGAAGTGGAAAGCCGTGTTATATTCACCTGACTCCAGATTTGAATTCCTCAATGAGTCGATTCTTCTCCTCCTGGTCTTCCACCCAGTACATGCTGGGAATGACGAATTCAGACACCACGCGGCACTCTGGACAGGACCTGCACGCAATCACCTCATGTTACTTCACACCATTTCACCATCAGCGTCTGAGAATCCAGACCTGATATCAGTCCAGACTCACTTGCGGATCTGGTTCTTGAACTGCTCGGCGCAGCGCCACTGACGGATGCAGCTCAAGCAGTACGTGTGGCAACAGCTGGACAGGATGCCGAAGCGCCGCTCGGAAGGAGACGCCTTCTCGTACACAACATCCAAACAGATCTTACACTGCTTGTCCTGACTCTGCTGCACCGCGAACGCTCTCTCCATGTCTAGCTCGAAGGCCGTCATGCACATCTGGGAACACACAGAAGCATGAGATACTCTTTCCCTAAAAGAGCGCAACAGTGACCACTCACATTTTCCACGACTTTGGTTACAGGAAGTATTTTTTTCGTTCAGTTTTCTAAATTATTTTTTTCTAATCATGTACTGAACTAAATGCTGCTAGTACTGGGATAAATCACAATATTGCAAGTGTGATCAAGTTAAAAACTGCATGGAAATCAGAAAGTTTGCAAGCGAAATTAATGTATCAGAATGAAGCCTAATTCAATTCATTTTTGAAATTTGATCCAAAATACAGCAAAAACGGTCAAATTTTGAAATATTTTTTTACCATTTAATAGCAAATAGGTAAAGTGTTACCTATTTCAATATATTTTAAAATGCAATTTGTTCCTGTCTTTTCAAAGCTGAATTTTTAGCATCACATCATTCTTCAGAAATCATTCTAATATTCTGATTTGCTGCTCAAACATTTATTATTATTATTATTATTATGCTGAAAACTTAATAACAGATATTTTTTTTCAGGTTTCTTTGATGAACAGAAAGTTATAAATCTTTTATGACATTATAAATGTCTGTATCATCACTTTTAATCAATTTCAAGCATCCTTGCTAAATAAAAGTATTAATTTCAATAATTTGTTTTCAAAAAAATGTTGTGTATAATGTTAGAAAAGCTTTTTTATTTCAGATAAAAGATCTTTGGATCTTTCTATTCATCAAAGAATCCTGGAAAAATGTTACTCAACTGTTTTAAACATTAATAATAATAATAATAATAATAATAATAATAATAATAATAATAATAATAAAATGTTTCTTGAACAGCCAACCAGCATATTACAATGATTTCTGAAGGATCATGTGACTCTGAAAATTGTTATTAAAATGAATTTATAAAACGACCGATTTAGTTCATCTAAAGTTTAAACTGCAATCAAATAATGTATGAAGTATAATAAAGTAATACATCTTTTTTAATTTGCATTTATTTTTGACAAGTTTACTATGTAAATTAAAACATGGCCAAAAAATTGTGCAATATTCCTTAAAAATAATGTTAATAAATTTTGTCATTTATTTCTCATTATTTCCTGAAGTTAGACCAAACCTTTATTTTGGCAGATTGTAGAGAAGACCTTTGATTTTCTGTGTGTTTTAATAAATTATATTATTACTTGTTATTATTCTTCTATTCTTATAGTCATTTGTGTAATAATTTGGGATTATATCTATCTACCTATACATATGTGTGTGTATAGAAGAAATCAAATAGAAAGTCACAACTAAGTGTCTATTAAAACTGTTTTAAGCTGCAACAGAAGAGTGATGTGACAGGTCCCATATAGAAATAAAGTCACCTTTTCGTGCGCTGCTCTTTGTTCTGGGTCGTTCGGGTTCAAAACATGCAGCCGACATATTTCACACAAATCGCCATGGAGATACGGGCAGCTGTCGCCAAAGTGACATTGTCCTGCCGCCATGTACGGGCAGAGCTGCGGCTGCTGGCCAATGTCAGGATATGGGCCAGCGGCAGCCGGACCCTCCAGGCCAGAGCGGATGGCATCCAGGTAAGTGTGAGGTTTGCCGTGAGGGTCCCTGTCGTCTCTGTAGTCCCAGCAGTCGCCCACATCCGCCCCCTCTCCAGCGAACGGCCGTGCTCTGCTGTCAGAGCCCAGCGCTGAAACAGCAACAAACACAACAGTCTCTACATTACTACAAACAATGTAGAATTCATTTTTTTATAATCTCAGATGTTGTGTCCAATAATCTAATGATGCAGCATGTAAAGCAGGGTTCCTTAAATCTTGCCCTTGAAAGGCCAATGCACTGCATTTAGTTTAGTTTAGCTCCAACATGAATGATCCTGGTTGAAGACATAGATTAGCTCAGGTGTGTTTGATTAGGGTTACAGCTAAAGGAAAAGGGAATCTTGTGGGCCAGATTTGAGGATCCCTGATATAGTGTATATAGTGCAGATACCTTTGTCTCTCAGCACCAGTGGTTTTTTGACATGTTTGCTTGTGTTTGATGGCGGTCCAGGTCCTGGCGCTGATGCTCCTGCACTGCTGCTTCTGGTCGGCTGTTCTACCGATGGGCCTCCACCACGGCCGGGAGGTTTGATATGATCATATCTGTCAAAAAGCACAGAAAACTTGATTAAACCATGCTACCACTTCTTAATTTATCATACATGGGTGAACTTTTCTGTCCTCATATATATGGGTCAAAGACATAAAAGGGTTTACGCATAAAAACAACAAGTGTAGTACTTCGTTAAATTGTTGTTTTTCCAAAAAGATATTGAAAAGTTTCTGTTTAATTTCATTGCATTTTTGTTTTTGTTTTTCTGAGCAAAAAATGAATATCATACATTTTCCCCTATTTTACAGAAGACTAAAATGTAATTCAGTGTAACAGTCTTGTCAGGCATATTTACAACAAAAATCAATTTATTACATATTAAAAGACAAATTACTTTGACCCCAAATGCTAATTATTTGTAATTCTACATTTGTAAAATTTGCCCCTATCCTAGGTTTTGCCCATTTGTCAGTAATTATTTACTTATTTAAAACACAATCAAATTTAGTATGCTCCCTTATTAATTTATATATTTTAATATGCACAAGTCAGAATAATTATGTTGTTTGAATTTTTACATAAATATTGTGTAAAATTAATTTAACCAAATTTTGACATTTTATTCTGCAAAAATGTATTTGAAACCTTCAAAGTAGCACTTTACTTACATTTAATTTGCTTTCTATGGACATAAAATCACTTTTGTACATTTTGTAAGATGTGGACATCTTAACGTCTTTGACCCATATATGAAGAGTTCATTTGCAAAAACAGATAACTCCATTTTCAAGAATTTTCAAAAATCATGTTTTTTTTTTATCGTGCATTCTAATTAAAGGATTACTCCACTTCCATAATAAAAAAAAAAATCCTGATAATTTACTCACCCCCATGTCATCCAAGATATTCTTGTCTTTCTTTCTTTAGCGACAAAGAAATTATGTTTCTGAGGAAAACATTCCAGGACTTTTCTCCATATAGTGGACTTCAATGGTGCTCAATGGACTGAAGGCTAAAAATGCAGTTTTGTTGCAGCTTAAAAGTTTAAAAAGTATATAAATTGTAATTTTTTTAATAACCGATCGTGTCACTAGATAAGACCCTTATTCCTCGGCTGGGATTGTTTAGAGCCTTTTGAAGCTCCGCTGAAACTGCATTTTTAACCTTCAATCTCTTGAGCACTATTGAAGTCCACTATATGGAGACAAACCCTGGAATGTTTTCCTCAAAAAACTTGATTTCTTTGCAGCTGAAGAAAGAAAGACAATAATATCTTATCTTGGATGACATGGGGGTGAATAAATTATCAGGAAATATTTGTTTTGGAAGTAAAGTAATCCTTTAATTTCAACCAAACGGCAGTATTTTAATGAATTAACACAACTAACACAATAAAAGACAATAAAAACATGATAACATAAAAACATGATTTTTATACATCTAAATAAAACTGAGTTATCTGTTTTGCAAATACATTTTTCTTATGTCGGGGGTAAACATTTTTGTTTACTTAAAATATATATAGTGCATTCTACTGGCTAATAGTATTACATTTGTTATAAATCTTTATATTTTATAGTTTATAATAGCTATAATAACTGTTATACTATTCTTTCTAATTATAATTTGTTCCCAATATTTTTCAGAGGAGCAGATTAACAGATTATTGATTATAAAATGTTACACATTTTTTTAAGATTTCACATCCGCTTTATTAGGTTCATCAACAAATTAATAAGCCTCTGAGAACTGTAAATAAAAACAATATATTATTTTAGGAAGACATATTTATCCATAACTTCCTCCAAAAATAAAACAATATGTATAAAAAATACCAAAAATGTAAATTCTGTCATTAATTACTCACCCTCATGTTGTTCCAAACCCATACGACCTTCATTCATCTTTGGAACACAAATTAAGATATTTTTGATGAAATCCAAGCAACTATCACGTTCAAGGCCCAGAAAAGTGGTCAGAACATCATTATCGTTATCGTTATAAATAACGGTGTTGTACTCTTGTAAACACATGTCAAAGACTGACACGGAAGAGAAGAAATTGTTGAAAAAAAAAATCATCACGATGAACCAAAATCTGGTTTGGAACGACATGAGGGTGAGTAATTACTGACAGAATTTTCATTTGTGTGTAAACTATCCCTTTAAGGCTTCACTGAGTATATTGTGATATTTCTAATAAGAAAACTTTTTTGGATTTTTTTTTTTTGAAGATCTTAAAGGAGTAGTTCACTTTAAGAACAAAAAAGTATAGATTCTTTACTCACTCCCTTGTCATCCAAGATGTTCCTACATGTCTTTCTTTCTTCAGTCGTACGGAAGTTATGTTTTTTGAGTAAAACATTTCAGGATTTCTCTCCATACAGTCGACTTCTATGGTGACCCTGAGTTTGAACTTCCAAAATGCAGCTTCAAAGGTCTCTAAACGATCACATCCGAGGAAAGAAAAACGATGGGTTATTTTCTAAGAGAAATTACAATTTATATGCTTTTTAACCTCAAATGCTCATCTTGTCTGGCTCAGCAAGACGAGTGTTTGAGGTTAAAAAGTATGTAAGTTGCACATGTGTTTTAAAAATAACTGATTGTTTCGCTAGATAAGACCCTTTTTCCTCGGCTGGGGTCGTTTAGAGCCCTTTGAAGCTGCATTTAAACTGCATTTTGGAAGTTCAAACTCGGGGCACCATAGAAGTCCACTATATGGAGAGAAATCCTGAAATGTTTTCCTCAAAAAACACCATTTCTTTACGACTGAAGAAAGAAAGACATGGACATCTTGGATGACAAGGGGGTGAGTACATTATCTGTAAATTTTTGTTTTGAAAGTGAACGACTCCTTTAAGCAGTGTGAAGTGCCCAAAACTGAGGTACACTTATATGCATGTATACTCTATGAAAACTCACCTGCATCTGTCTCCATACGCACACACTCCTCTCTGGTAGTATTTACAGATAGTTGAAGGTTTGCTTGTGGCCAGATCATGAGAGAACATGCACCTGCTGCCCTCCCGACAAACACCATGGAGGAAATACCTGCAGAAGGACAAGAACATCATCAAACGCACATGATTTGAGACAAATGACACATGGATGTCTGTATGCTGAAGAAGATGCTGAAATGCCTTTAAATGAAAACAGAGATGTTTCCCTGCTGAAATGTCAATGGTTAATGATTGTATATAAAGAATAAAGGTGGAACTGCAAGAGATTTGCTGTGACATCTGCAGTGGTACATGCGTCAATCTAGCTGCACCATTTTCTCTCATGTGAAAGTCATGATGATATTATCAATGACCCGATTTAACACAGCGATGCTTTAGCGGCTATATAATGACGGTTTGGTGTTTCTTTTTACCTGCAAGTCACTTGTTTCGTTGACATGTTTCATCCGGCTACGAATGTGGTATTTTACTGTTAAATATTACTGTCTCCACGGTTTTGTGCAACCTGAAAATATCACCGGCTACATCACGGCGACGCTGATCGTTGCTTCCGCCAAGTGATGCTAAGAGTGACTCACTTCTGCGAATCGGTTCTTTTGAACGGTTCCTAGTTGACAAGAGAGTCGTTTACATCCTGTAAGTAAGCAGGGAATCGGTTCAAATGATTCACTACAGAATGATTCGTTCACGAATCGCATGTCGCTTCTTCCGCCTCAGTGATGAAAATAGACGACAAACAAGCTGTCACTACAAATACGTAGCCTTTTATGAAAGGTGTCGGAGATAAATAAATGAGTGACCACTTTTAGTGGATCCTAAATAACGACAGAACCAGATAACTGACTGGAATCAGCTGTGATAAGTGATAAAGTGATAAAAAGTACTGAAAAGTGGTCGGGGCTTAGTGGCGCAGAAATTGCCGTCATAAAGAATAATATCTATTTATTTAGATATTATTCTATAAGAATTCTAATTTTGTCTTTTTCTTAATTTTTGTATTTTATTTTTATATGTATGCTTTTTTTTTTGCTTTATTAATTCAATGCCACAAGAACAAGAGATATTACATGTCAAGAAGAAGAAGAAAAAACGAAAATAGAAAAAAACGAAAGAAAGAAAGAAAATTACACGAATTGCATTGTTTTCAGAGTATTACATGCTTTCAGTGCTTTTTTTTTTTTGTTTGTTTGTTCCAAGAGATTTACATACAATTTGAAGTCATTCATAAAATGGGTACATGGAGTTTTCCTAATAAAAATAACCAAATGTATATTATGTTCAATTCAAATTTTCATTTTCTGTATCAAAAGGCACATAAAATATACACGTTTCTATAATACATTCCATTTTTATGTTAATATAGAATTCCATATCTTTCCAAAATAATCTTGAGTCAATACAATGAAAAAAAAAAGATGCACATTTTTTTTTCTTGACCACAAAAATCACAGATTTTAAGCTTAAATCTTTCCAAAACACGCTTAGCAGGATCAACTCTGTATTTCGTAAGACACTTCCTTAATTTTGTTATTGATATAAAACGTATTTGGTAGTTTCCATGCTTTAACCCGAGAGATATTTCAAAATAAAGAAGACCAAAAAAATCTCGCTGCAGATAAATAAAGGTTTTGCGTCCCCTGGTGGAGCAGTTTTCAACACAATGACGTCACCTGTGGAGTTTGAGAAAACGAAACCGATCTGAGATCAGTTTCAGACTCAGAGCACAACAGGTGACTCGAGACCGCCTCTCAGACCACCTGAACACTAATGGAGAAAGCTGTGATCAAATTCAGACACTGTGGAAGAAACATTTACAGTTTTTCATGCCCAGATACCCTGTATTCTCATCGAACCGATGATTCAGCGCGTCAGTGTCCAT
>NC_133380.1:29631469-29700855 GCF_049309525.1 Garra rufa
AGTAAGGTAAAGTGTTACCCATATTTTTTTGTTCTCTAGAGAATGGGATGACACCGAGATTCATGTGGGACTCTCAAATTCAGAAGGTAAGGCCCAACTGTAATTATTATAATATCTTTTTTGTTCGGTGTGTTTTAGCAGTTGTTTCTGTTTTCAATCCATCTTTAGGTCTGGTCTATAACTACACCCTGTCCGGGGTCCGGAGAGACGACCGTGGCTGGGAGCAGTGTGTCTGCATACAGCTCTGCCCTCCAGGGAGACATGAGCTCAGGGAATCATGGGACAGAGAGCTGGAGCAGTTTTCTACATCGCCAGAATGGGTTTCAGAACGGTACAGCTATAGTCCTTATGCAATACACCCAATAAGATGTTTTATATATGTTTAGATAGATTTTCAAAATTCAAAAGTTTACATACACCTTGCACAATCTGCAAAATGTTAATTATTTAAGCAAAATAAGATGGATCATACAAAATGCATGTTATTTTTTTATTTAGTACTGATCTGAATAAGATATTTCACATGAAAGATGTTTACACATAGTCCACAAGAGAAAATAATAGTTTTTATAAATAGTGTATAGTGTAATAGTTTTAATAGAATTTATAATGACCCTGTTCAAAAGTTTACATACACCTAACTCTTAATACTGTGTTGTTACCTGAATGATCCACAGCTGCTTTTTAGTGATAGTTGTTCATGAGTCCTGAACTGTCCTGAACAGTTCATGAGTCCTGTTTGTCCTGAACCTTGCCAATGTTCTTCAAAAAATCCTTAAGGTCCCACAAGTTTTTCAACATTTTTGTGTATTTAAACTCTTTCCAACATTGTATGATTTTGAGATCCATCTTTTCACACCGAGGGACTATTACAGAAGGAAAAACATGATGCATTTGGAATTTGAAGATCAGGGTAAATGTAACTTATTTTGTCTTCTGGGAAACATGGAAGTATCTTCTGTAGCTTCTGAAGGGCAGTACTAAATGAAACAAAAATCTGATATTTAGGCAAAATAAAAAAAAATGTACACATCTTCATTCTGTTCAAAAGTTTTCACCCCCTAGCAAAAATACTGAAAAACCAAAGATTTTGTTGGGCCTGAAGGATCTTTGTGAAGAACAGCAAGCAGTTTAACTGTAAAGGACAAATAAGAGACAAAACCAAACAAAACAACACAGTTGTGTATCATTCAGGTAATAACACAGTATTAAGAATTTTTTGTAGTGTAGTTAAACTTTAGAACGGGGTAATTTTTAAAAATTCAACCAATAGTTCCTCTTGTAGACTATATGTAAATGTCTTTTATGTGAAATATCTTATTTAGGTCAGTACTAAATAAAAAATAATATGCATTTTGTATGATTACATTCTTATTTTGGTAAAATAGTTATCATTTAGCAGATTCTGCAAGGTGTATGTAAACTATTGACTTAAAAAAATGTCTATTTAGATTTAAATGGGGCACATTTTACTATTTTAACCACAAAACCTGTTCGCTGGCAGGTTTGACGAGGAGAGGGAGTTTGGATCATGCTGTTACGGTTTTGCTCTGACCTTCATAAACCACATGCGCTCATTGGATGGGAAAGTGTCACTGAGCAGAGATGAGTTCACGGGATCTCACGTTTTACCCAGAATGAAGACTGTATCGCTATACATCAGCATATATCATGCAATATTACAACATGGATTTTACATCGCTAATACCCCACATGATATGTGATACTTGTTTCTTCATGGCTATAATATACACTCTCAAAAAAAAAGGTACAAAAACTGTCAGTATGACAGAGACTCATTCAAAAGTTACTAATATGTGCCTTTAAAGGGATATATCTCCTAAAAATCAAATTTTTTGTTAATTTATCATCAGGCCGGTCAAGATGTTAAGTAGAACACTAAAAAAGATTTCATCTGAAACTGTGGTTCTTGGTGATTCATAAAATGCAAATCAGCAGCTACATTCACTTGGAGAGTCAGGTGGCTCCTGTCGATATACAGGTGCATCTCAATAAATTAGAATGCCATGGAAAATTCAGTAATTCAACTTAAATGTGAAACTTGTGTATTAAATAAGCTCAATGCACACAGATGGAAGTAGTATAAGTCTTTGGCATCATTCATTGAGATGCACCTGTATATTGGTCTTACGAAGACCAATCAGCAATCAGCATGTGCAAGAAACTGAACAAAACTTTCAACAAAGCTCTTCATAAGTTATTTTCAAGCCTGTTGTAAGCCCAGTGCTGTATGGAAAGTGTGTTTACAGGATTCATTTACCACATGACAGATGTGGCTCAGCTACTCATGACAGGTTGTAAACCTGTAAATCCAGGTTTTAAACAAGACCTGGTTTTAAGTTGCAGTGAGACCCAGTTGTATCAAGTCAGAGAAACACATTTGCATTATTTGCAGGATAATCAAGGTTTCACATATCCCATTCACTCTCTCAATAAACAGAGTCATAAAATCTTCATACCAATATACAGCTAGGAAGATTTGCATATTTCAGGGATGTGATTTTTCCGGATTAATCCGGAATTCCGGATTTTTCGACCTGAAAATGTGACCTATGTCACGTATTTGCGACCGTTCGCAAATGGCGGATGGCGAAGTATTCCGGACCGCAAGATGCGTCCATGCCGACCGTGAAAGCTTTTGACATAATAAAAAAAATGCCAAACGCTATTTCTAATAAATACATTTATATCAAGCACACTAGGGTCAGCGTTTGGGTACAATCTGTGCAGTGAGGAGAGCAGAGATCGGCAGACAGATGTAGCTTTCAGTGAGTGAAAAACGTAGATGGAAAAATGCATTATTTTGGGGTTACGTCGCAAAATATTGTAAATATAATTTTTATACTGTATTTTCATACATATTTATATTTTTAACCACGACGGTGAGCCAATGGATATCACACAAGCAACGTGAAAACTGCATATATTAAAGTGAAAGTAAAAACAGCGCTTTCAGCATCTAATGTGCACATTCTCTAAGAGACAATGATAGACGAATATACTTCATATGCTGATATTAATTTACTTCCCTAATATTTCTCTTCTGCAAAATAAAAAGAAACGTATTTTGTTTAGGCTAGGGTTTTTGAAAGTCGGTTCTTGAAATAAAGCTCTTCATTTTTATTGATGACTGTAGTGTTATTAGGGGTTAAGAAAGACTTAATTATTTCAGGTTGTCTTAAATGTGGGGACTGAAAGGCAAGAATTGCGATTAAACTTTATAAGGTTATCCATTGAATAAATATGAGCGCTGCGCGTTTCAAAGTCAGCTGCGGCGCTGCTTTGTGTATCATTCTGACAGCGCCTCCTGCTGGAAGAGAATGATCTGACATTTTTAATCAGCTCGTACGTCTACTGTTGTCAAAAAGACCAATGTAAACAAATCAGTCCATGGTTTTAAGCACCAAACACGTAGAGTTGTAAATGTTATCTGACGGATCGACAAGATCATGTGTTATACAAATTTAAACAATTAAGGAAATAAAATATATGTTAATTAATATAATACTTGATTGACAATAATTGTTTAAATTAATAT
Source organism: Garra rufa (assembly GCF_049309525.1). Lineage (NCBI taxonomy): Eukaryota > Metazoa > Chordata > Actinopteri > Cypriniformes > Cyprinidae > Garra > Garra rufa. The sequence continues at coordinate 29,635,029 of NC_133380.1, forward strand.
AAGAATTGAAGGACTCTTGAAGGCTGAAATGTGAATTTTATAATTTAAGAAATCTTTTTTGTTTTGTGAAATCTGCATCTCAATTGATAATCATGCTTTTTACAGTCATTTTAATAATTTATTTATTTATTAATTAAATTTTGTTCAGGTCTTTAAAAAAGTATTTAAATGTGTAGAATTTAAGATAAAATATGCTGCAGATACGCTGGTCTCGCAAAAAAAAAAACAACAACAAAAAAAAAAAAAAGCTTTTTATATATAATTGTCTGGACCTCGGCTGGTGCGCATGGTTCATTACTGGACCTTGAGCCGTTTTAGTTGAAGACCCCTGGATTAGATGATCGATTTTGAGTGGGGGGGGGGGGGGGGGGGGTATATTTTCCTGTCTTAGTATATTTTCCTGCTTTTTTGTCCTTAGCCAATCACATGCCTGATATTTGCACACTGCAATATTTCTAAGCACCAATAAAACAGGATCATGTATCTGTATATAGTACCTTTGTGTCTGTCGGTAAAGAGTATCTTAGAATAACTCATGTTTATCATCACTCCGAGCGTCTCACGTGAGCGCTGATGAGCATTAATGAAGCTGCCCTGCAAACGGATCCTACTGTTCCACAGGTTTAGTGTTTGCTGAAACCAGATCAGTCCATGTGAGCGGTAAACGTCACCCTGCTGGAACAAACAGCAGCTGCTCTCTCTGGACTCTGTCAGATAGTCCAGTCCCCTGTAGCATCTGCGTCTATGTTCTCTCCCAATGGATAAGAGCGTCATCAAATTCAACCACTGTGACAAGGACATCTACTGTTTTTTCGTCCCGGATCAGTGTCCTGAATGTGCAGTAAGTTTCAGTGGGAAGCGGCTGGAGGAAGCGCCAGTCAGCATACCGAACCCCTTCAGCAACGGACACAAAGTCCCTTGCGCTTTTCTAGTCGCGCCAACAGAGGACAATGTGCTCAGGTAGGACCAGACCTGCTGCTAGATCTTAATGAAGTTCCTGTTGCTCTTAAAGAAGAAAAAGTCCTCATTTAAAGACGAAGTTGAAATGCTTCTTGGACTGAGGTGACAATGTTCTTGGTTTTTGCAGGGACTTTGATGGCCGTTCTGATCTACACACAGGAATCACCAACACAAACGGTGTGTAGCCTACACTGCAGAATATGCATTAAAACAATTTTTGTAGGAAATATGAGTCACCTTATAATTTGTAGAAAAATATATTTCCAGAAGTCCCTGTAGTTATTTTATTCAAAAAGTTACGTTACGCCATTCTGTAAAACTGTCAAATTTTATATTTAAGGGAGTTTCTTGTACCCAAAGATTTTTTTTAAACAGAAAATTTAACAGATTTGTTTTTGCTAGTGCATGCCTTTCTTTAGTTTTCTCATAAGCAGGGTTATTATAATTACCTAGAACTGAAACTAAACTTTAACCAAAAGATACATTTCAAGTCAAAAGTTTTTGAACAGTAAGATTTTGAAAGGTTTTTTTCTGCTCACCAAGCCTGCATTTTTTTGATCGAAAATACAGCAAAAGCAATGATATTGTGAAATATTTCTACTACATAAAGTAACTGCTTTCTGTTAGAATGTTTTAACACGTAATTTATTCCTGTGATCAAATCAAAATTTTAATCATCATTACTCCAGTCTTGAGTGTCACATGATCCTTTAGAAAACATTAGAATAGGATGATTTGCTGTTCAAGAAACATTGATTATTTAGTTAGTTTTAGATAGTTTTTCAGGATTCTTTGATGAATAGAAAGATCCAAAAATTAGTATTTATGTACAAATAAAAAGCTTTTGTAACATTATGCACTATACTATTCAAAAGCTTGGAGTCAGTATTTTTTTTCTGAAAAAAATTCGACTCAATGTTTAACACAATAATATTATTATTATTATTAATATTAATGCATTTTTTTTGAGCAGCAAATCAGCATATTAGAATGATTTCTGAAGGAACGTGGCTGGAGTAATGATAAAAAGTCAATGTTGAAATCACAGGATTAAATTACAATTTAAAATATATTCAGATAGAAAACTATTATTTTAAATAGTAAAAATATTTCAAAATGTTGCCGATTTTGCTGTACTTTGGATCAAATCAATGAAGGCTTGGTAAGCAAAAGAGACTTATTTAAAAAATATTACTGTTCAAAAACTTCTGACTGATCAAGTAAAAATAAAAATCTGACAGAAAAAATCTTATTTTGCTAGTTGCAAAGGTTGTACTTAATGTACTAAAATAACTAAGCAAATAAACATGATAAAAACAAACAAAAAATATATATATTTTTCAATTGTTTAAAATGCTAAGCAGTCTAACTATAATATTAATGCTACTGCACAATAAATTACACTAAACATTTTGCATTGAAGTTCATAATGTGCTTTTTTTGTCAATTAAATATGTGAATGCCATTTCTTCTGTTTATAATGAAGGAATAGTCTACAATTATACAAAGACCGGTGTTCACAGAGACCATCAGGGATGGGAGCGTTGTATCTGCGTCCCGCTGGTTCAGCCAGACATGTTCAGTCTGATGAGCCAGTGGGATCAATATCTGGAGAAGTTCTCCTCCGCTCCGATGTGGGATCCGTCGTGGCAAAGGTCAGTCAGTACATCCACTGAAACCAATGCCAAAATGCTAAAGTCACTCAGCATTCAATCTGACATTCAGACGTTCTAAGTGTCCAAATATTATTTTTCAGCTTTAATGAGGAAAACCACAACTGCTACAGCTACTCGCTGATGTTCATCAACTGTGTTCTAGCCACACAGTCGAAGCGAGCCCTGAGTAAAGACGAATTCACACGCTCGTTTGTGCTTCCTCGGATCAAAAGAGCTTCTAAGTACATGCTGCTGTGTCGTGAGATCTCCCAGAACCACTTCTACATCGTCGACAATCCGCGCAGAAACTCATTTGAGGAGGATGAGGACAGCAAGAACACATCAGCATTTTCTTGACTCACCTATTGTGACTTTTCTTAACTATATATCTTGTATCAAGGTGATATTTAAATGATTGATGCCTAAATGTGCCTATTATTCTGTATTCTTATGAACTAAAATGCCACTTTTGGAAATCTGCTCTGGGCTATAAAAATGAAACCTGTTTCCAGAAAACACTTCAGGGTTTGGATATTGAAGGCAGAATGCAATTTAGCCCAGAATTTGATTGTTCTGTTCACATTCATACAGTTTGTGATAAAACACAACAGACTACACTTTTCATCTCTATATATGCATATTTATTGTGGATTATTGTTTAAACACAATCTCTGGATATTATTAAAGGAAAATAAATAGCAGCGTCATTTTTTGAAGCACAATAAACATGGAAAAAGGAATGTTAGATTTCCTCCTGTTCAGTTCGCTCTCTTGAGGAGACCCATCTGCTCATGATGACTTCCTGCAACATAGAAATCTAGATAAAAAAAGTTTGTCAAGACAAACTTTAAAGGTGGCTTGAGAAAGCTGGACCAGAATGTTTAAAAAAAGTTTCGAAAAGTTCAAAAAGCCTAAAAAGTTTTAAGTTGGATTGTTTTCAGTCTGAAATAGTTTGAACTTTAAAGTAGTTTTAAAAGGTTTACTGTTAAAGTTTGACTGTTTTTTTTAACATTCAGTCTGTCAGAGATAGATAGCATGTTGCTAGCATGATTCTAACATGATTAACAAGTTACTAACATGTTGCTAACATGTTTAGCAAGTTGCTAGTATGTTGCTATCATATTTCCAGCATGATCAGCAAGTTGTCAACAAGTTACTAGCATGTTTCTAACATGATTAGCAAGTAGCTAGCATGTTTTATCATGATTATCATATTACTAGCATGTTGTTCGCATGTTTCTAGCATGATTAGCAAGTTACTAGTATGTTGCTATCATATTTCTAGCATGATTAACAAGTTACTAACATGTTTCTAATGTGATTAGCAAGTTGCTAGCATGTTTTATCATGATTATCATGTTTGTTAGCATGATTAACAAGTCGTTAACATGTTTTTAACATTATTAGCATGTTTCTAACATGATCAGCAAGTTGCTGACATGTTTTATCATAATTATCATGTTGCTAACATTTTTTAACATGATTAGCAAGTCGTTAACATGTTTTTAACATATTAGCAAGTTTTCAACAAGTTACTAGAATGTTTCTAACATGACTTGCAAGTTACTAGCATGTTTCTAACACGATTAGCAAGTTCCTAGCATGATTTGCAAGTTACTAGCATGTTTTTAACATGATTATCAATTTGTCAACAAGTTACTAGCATGTTTCTAACAAGATTAACAAGTTGTTTGCATGCTTCTAACATGATTAGCAAGTTCCTACCATGTTTCTAACATGATTAGCAAGTTACTAGCATGTTTCTAACAAGATTAACAAGTTGTTTGCATGCTTCTAACATGATTAGTAAGTTCCTACCATGTTTCTAACATGATTAGCAAGTTACTAGCATGTTTCTAACAAGATTAACAAGTTGTTTGCATGCTTCTAACATGATTAGCAAGTTCCTAGCATGTTTCTAACATGATTAGCAAGTTCCTACCATGTTTCTAACATGATTAGCAAGTTACTAGCATGTTTCTAACAAGATTAACAAGTTGTTTGCATGGTTCTAACATGATTAGCAAGTTCCTACCATGTTTCTAACATGATTAGCAAGTTACTAGCATGTTTCTAACAAGATTAACAAGTTGTTTGCATGCTTCTAACATGATTAGCAAGTTCCTACCATGTTTCTAACATGATTAGCAAGTTACTAGCATGTTTCTAACAAGATTAACAAGTTGTTTGCATGGTTCTAACATGATTAGCAAGTTCCTAACATGTTTCTAACATGATTAGCAAGTTCCTAGCATGTTTCTAACATGATTAAAAAGTTACTAGCATGTTTCTAACATGATTAGCAAGTTCCTAGCATGTTTCTAACATGATTAGCAAGTTCCTAGCATGTTTCTAACATGATTAGCAAGTTCCTAGCATGTTTCTAACATGATTAAAAAGTTACTAGCATGTTTCTAACATGATTAGCAAGTTCCTAGCATGTTTCTAACATGATTAGCAAGTTCCTAGCATGTTTCTAACATGATTAAAAAGTTACTAGCATGTTCCTAACATGATTAGCAAGTTCCTAGCATGTTTCTAACATGATTAGCAAGTTCCTAGCATGTTTCTAACATGATTAGCAAGTTACTAGCATGTTTCTAACATGATTAAAAAGTTACTAGCATGTTTCTAACATGATTAGTTGTTAACAAGTTACTAGCATGATTAGCAAGTTACTAGAATGTTTCTAACATGATAAGTTCTCAACAAGTTACTAGCATGATTAGCAAGTTACTAGAATGTTTCTAACATGATTAGTTGTCAACAAGTTACTAGCATGATTAGCAAGTTACTAGAATGTTTCTAACATGATAAGTTCTCAACAAGTTACTAGCATGTTTCTAACATAACCAAGTTCTCAGCAAGTTACTAGCATGTTTCTAACATGATTAGCAAGTTACTAGCATGTTTCTAACAAGATTAGCATGTTGTCAACAAGTTAGCATGTTTCTAACAAGATTAACAAGTTGTTTGCATGTTTCTAACATAAGTTCTCAACAAGTTACTAGCATGTTTCTAACATAAGTTCTCAACAAGTTACTAGCATGTTTCTAACATGATTAGCAAGTTACTAGCATGTTTCTAACATGATTAGCAAGTTACTAGAATGTTTCTAACATGACTTGCAAGTTACTAGCATGTTTCTAACATGATTAGCAAGTTGTTTGCATGTTTCTAATACAATTAGCAAGTTCCTAGCATGATTTGCAAGTTACTAGCATGTTTTTAACATGATTAGCAATTTGTCAACAAGTTACTAGCATGTTTCTAACAAGATTAGCAAGTTGTTTGCATGCTTCTAACATGATTAGCAAGTTCCTAGAATGTTTCTAGCATGATTAGCAAGTTACTAGCATGTTTCTAACAAGATTAACAAGTTGTTTGCATGGTTCTAACATGATTAGCAAGTTCCTAGCATGTTTCTAACATGATTAGCAAGTTACTAGCATGTTTCTAACAAGATTAACAAGTTGTTTGCATGCTTCTAACACGATTAGCAAGTTCCTAGCATGTTTCTAACATGATTAGCAAGTTGTCAACAAGTTACTAGCATGTTTCTAACAAGATTAACAAGTTGTTTGCATGTTTCTAACAAGATTAGCAAGTTGTTTGCATGCTTCTAACATGATTAGCAAGTTCCTAACATTTTTCTAACATAAGCAAGTTCTCAACAAGTTACTAGCATGTTTCTAACATGATTAGCAAGTTCCTAGCATGTTTCTAACATGATTAGCAAGTTGTCAACAAGTTACTAGCATGTTTCTAACAAGATTAACAAGTTGTTTGCATGTTTCTAACATAAGCAAGTTCTCAACAAGTTACTAGCATGTTTCTAACATGATTAGCAAGTTGCTAGTATGTTTTTATCATGATTAGCAAGTTGCTAACATGTTTCTAGAGTGATTAGTTACTAGCATGCTTCTAGTTGCTAGGCATAGATGGGCACAGACTCTCTAAACTCTGGTGTGCTGTTGTACCTGTATAGTGAATCGTTTCAGACACTCTGGAGAGGACAGCATGTCTTCTGTCATGTCTGATGGAGTGATGACGTAGCACAGCATCAGCTCCTGTAAAGCAAACGCATGCATAGTTTCTTTGCATTAAAGAGGACGACACTATAGTGCTCCTTTATTTCACAAAATACTCATTTTCACTTGTTAAACTTTCCACAAATAGATTAACATGAAATGTTTACCACTAATATGGTCCAAAAAAGGGCCAATAACTCTTAGTCAGTGAAAGGTGTTCAACCTTCAGAAATGGTTGATCATCCATCACAGGTTTTTTTTATGAATTTTGACAGTTCCTTGTCTCCAAAATATTGTTACCCTGCCATGCAATTAAAAAAATTTCTAGAACAGGCTGATTTTGGTTCATCACGATCCCACAAACTTTAATTAATGAAGCTCTCTGCACTGCATACTGAATCTATTATTTACATCATTTCTACACTTTGCTATAATTAACTACAAAAACTGCAGTCTACCAATTTCCAGCCCTGTATATAATGCATTATAAAAGTATTTTTTTTAATGCATTAATTACGCCTTGTAATGCACCGTATAATGCATTCTATAATCTCATAATCAGTGTTGGGGAAAGTTTTTTTTTTAAATATTATATTTTTATTACAATATTGTGTTATTCCCTACAAAAGTAACTAACTACGTTCCCTAGTTACTTTTTATAGAAAGTAATGGGTTACATTACTTTTGCATTGCTTTTTTAAATCTGTACAGGGCTTGCAAGTTTATTTTTAATAAAAATAGTTCTATTTTTTCACATTTAGAAAAAAAACTACAGTAACATATTTATACAGCGCATAAATAAATGGGAAAACAAAGTAACTGGCATTACTTATTTGAAAAAGTAACTCAGATATTTTCTTGTAAAAGTGTTACTTTACTAGTTACCTAAAAAAAAGTGTTACTTTACAAGTTACCTGAAAAAAGTGTTACTTTACAAGTTACCTGAAAAAAGTAATCTGATTATGTACAGTCAAGTCCGAAATTATTTATACCCCTGGCAAATTCTGGCTTAAAGTTACTTTTATTCAACCAGCAAGTTTTTTTTTAAAATTAGAATGACACTTATCTCCCAGAAGATAATAAGATGATGTACAAGAGGCATCATTGTGGAAAAAAAAAATTATTACTCTTATTTTATTTGCATTTGAACAAAAACTGGCGTGTCCAAAATTATTCATACCCTTCTCAATAATCAATAGAAAAGCCTTTAATGGCTATTACAGCAATCAAACGCTTCCTATAATTGCTGACCAGCTTTTTGCATAGTACCAGTCTCCACTGGTATTTTTGCCCATCCAATTTTAGCAATGAGCTCTAACTCTTTCAGGTTGGAGGGTCTCCTTGCAATCACCCTGATCTTTAGCTCCCTCCACAGATTCTCAATTGGATTTATGTCAGGACTCTGGCTGGGCCACTGCAATACGTTAATGTTTTGGTTTGCTAACCATTTCTTCACCACTTTTGCTGTGTGTTTTGTGTCGTTGTCGTGCTGAAATGTCCACTGGTGCCCAAGGCCAAGTTTCTCTGCAGACTGCCTAATGTTGTTGTTGAGAATTTTGATGTATTGCTCCTTTTTCATGGTGCCGTTTACTGTGATTAGGTTCCCTGGTCCACCGACTGAAAAACACCCCCAAAACATTAGGTTCCCACCACCATGTTTGACAGTGGGGATGGTGTTCTTAGGGTTGAAGGCTTCTCCTTTTTTATGCCAAATGAAGGCTACGTCATTATGGCCAAACAATTATATTTTTGTTTCATCTGACCATAAAACAGAAGACCAGAAGTCTTCTTTGCCCAGCTTTTGTGTGCCTTATCTGGAGAACTGGTGTCTTCCGTGGTCTGCGTTCGTGGAACCCAGTGGTGTGCAGTGTCCGTTGGACTGTCTGCCTTGAGATGTTGCCACCAGCAGAGCCCAGATTCATCAGGATGGCCTTCATCACAAGGCAGAATGTCTTGTATTTTTTAATAATACTTTGCACTGTAGGTACTGGAACTTCAAAACATTCAGATATGGTCTTATAGCCCTTTCCTGACTTGTGAGCAGCCACAATGCGCAGCCGCAGGTCCTCAGGGAGCTCCACTGTCTTAGCCATGACTGTCCACAAACCAACAGCAGAGAGCTTATGTTTTTCACCTGTTGAGTTGATTAAAACAGCTGTTCCCAATGGATCAGGGTAATTAGGATGCTTTAGAACAGCTTGGACTATTTGGAATGGTATAGAATTTTGGATTTTACCATAGACTGACAGTTTGCAAGGGTATGAATAATTTTGGACATGACACTTTTTGTTCAAATGTAAATAAAAGCTAAAAAATATTTTGTACATTGTCTTATTATCATTTGGGAGAAGCCTATGTCATTTCCGGTCAAAAAAAAAAACTTGCTGGTTGAATAAAAGTAACAGAATTTGCCAGGGGTGTGAATAATTTCGGGCTTGACTGTAACTCGCATTACTTGTAATGCATTATCCCCAACACTGGTTATAATACATTATAATACAAACAGCCAATTTCAGACGTAACAATCTGCAAATATTCTAATGCATTTTAACTTTGGTTACAACTGTTTATGAAAAGATATAATGCAATATAACATACATTATGAATAACTTTATAATGCATTATAAAGTGCAGTAACTCTACCATATTTGTGGAAAGTGCCAAAAGCAATTAAGATGTGGGTATCAAGTTCATGTTTTGTTCCCGTTCCTTTCAGATGGAATAAAGGCAGTGTCACACCTTAGAGACGTTTCCAGTGGTTCTGCTGAGAGCAGCGAGAGACTTCCAGCTAAATGGCCTCAGCGCAGCACCTCTGAGAGACTCATCACACCTGTCCACCACCACTGAGTAGCTGAAAGCAAAAACACACACACTCATTGAAAACAGCTCAACACGCTTACAGAATAACATATTAAAGCAGTACAGTCAACGTGAAAACACTGTAAAAACTGGGTTCTGAATGCAGTTTCCTGTTAATGATTTATGACTTACAGTGGTGTGAAAAAGTGTTGGCCCCCTGCTTGATTTTTTTTGCATGTTTGTCATACCTTGATGTTTCAGATCATCAAACAAAGTTAAATATTAATCAAAGATAACACAAGTAAACAAAGCATGCAGTTTTTGAATGATTTTTTTTTTTATTATGAAGGGAAAACAAATCCAAACCCACATGGCCCTGTGTGAAAAAGTGTTTGCCCCCTAAACTTAATGACTGGTTGGGTCACCCTTAGCAGCAACAACTGCAATCAAGCGTTTGCGATAACTTGCAATGAGTCTGTTACAGCGCTGTGCAGGAATTTTGGCCCATTCATCTTGGCAGAATTGTTGTAATTCAGCCACATTGGAGGGTTTACAAGCATGAACCGCCTTTTTAAGGTCATGCCACAGCATCTCAATAGGATTCAGGTCAGGACTTTGACTAGGCCACTCCAAAGTCTTCATTTAGATTTTCTTCAGAACATTCAGAGGTGGATTTGCTGGTGTGTTTTGGATCATTGTCCTACTGCAGAACCCAAGTTCGCTTCAGCTTGAGGTCATGAACAGATGGCTGGACATTGTCCTTTAGGAATTTTTGGTAGACAGCTGAATTCATGGTTCAATTGATCACAGCAAGTCTTCCAGTTCCAGAAGCAGCCCCAGACCATCACACTACCACCACCATATTTTACTGTTGGTATGAGGTTCTTTCCTGAAATGCTGTGTTTTTTTTTTTTTTACGCCAGATGTAATGGGACACACACCTTCCAAAAAGTTCAACTTTTGTCTCGTCAGTCCACAGAGTATTTTCCCAAAAGTCTTGGGGATCATCAAGATGTGTTCTGGCAAAACTGAGACGAGCCTTTATGTTCTTTTTGCTCAGCAGTGGTTTTCGTCTTGGAACTCTGCCATGCAGGCGAATTTTGCCCAGTCTCTTTCTTATGGTGGAGTCATGAACACTGACCTTAACTGAGGCAAGAGAGGCCTGCAGTTCTTTAGATGTTGTTGTGGGGTCTTTTGTGACCTCTTGGATGAGCCATCGCTGCTCTCTTGGGGTAATTTTGGTCGGCAAGCCACTTCTGGGAAGGTTTGCCACTGTTCCATGTTTTCGCCATTTGTGGATAATGGCTCTCACTGTGATTCGCTGGAGACCCAAAGCTTTAGAAATGGCTTTATAACCTTTTCCAGACTGATAGATCTCAATTACTTTCTTTTTCATTTGTTCCTGAATTTCTTTGGATCTCATCTGGATGTGTAGCTTTTGAAGATCTTTGGTCTACTTCACTTTGTCAGGCAGGTCCTATTTAAGTGATTCTTTTCTTGATTGCGAACAGGTGTGGCTAGAGAAACTGAACTCAGGTGTGATAAACCATTATGTTTTAATGGGGGGGGGGTGGGGGACTTTTTCCACACAGGGCCAAGTGGGTTTGGTTTTTTGCTTTCCCTTCATAAAAAAAACCTTCATTTAAAAACTGCATGTTGTGTTTACTTGTGTTATCTTTGATATATATAATATTTAAATTTGTTTGATGATCTGAAACATTAAAGTGCGACAAACATGCAAAAAAAAAATAAAAAAATCAGGAAGGGGGCCAACACTTTTTCACACAACTGTATATGTTGACAATTAAATATATTCTGAGAAGAAAAAATAGGAAAACACAGTTGAGGTCCACAGTTAGCATACACCTTGCAGAATCCAGAAAATGTTAATTTAACAAAAAAGAGGGATCATACAAAATGCATGTTATTTTGTACTCGCCTAAATAAGATACGTCACATAAAAGACGTTTATAAATATAGTCCACAAGACAAAATAATAGCTGAATTTATAAAAAAAATACCCTGTTTAAAAGTTTACATATACTTGTTACTTAATTATACTTCTTAATACTGTGTTTCGTGAATGATCCACAGCTGTGTGTGTGTGTGTGTGTGTGTGTGTGTTTTTTTTTTTTTTTTGTTTAGTGATAGTCCCTTGTTTGTCCTGAACAGTTAAACTGCCTGTTGTTATTCAGAAAAATCCTTCAGGTCCCACAAATTATTTGGTTTTTCAGGATTTTTGTGTATTTGAACCCTTACCAACAATGACTGTATGATTTTGAGATCCATCTTTTCACACTCAGGACAACTGAGGGACTCATGAACAACCACCACTAAACAAACAAACACAAAACACAACTGCGGATCATTCAGGTAACAACACAGTATTAAGAATCAAGTCTAATGTAAATGTCTTTTGTGAAATGTGAAATATCTTATTCATGAACATTTAATGTGAATTTCTGGACTGTATCTTTGTATCTTAATACATACGACTGATTAGGAACAAACCTTGCATGATAAAATGGTGGTCCTTTTCGGTAGAGCACTAGAAAAGACAGAACGAAACAATCAGCACTGGAACAAATGAGAATCTGAGAGCTGAAACAGCAACAAAAAAGATGCAACTCTATAGTGCACTAGAAGAGTCGTGTGTCAGCGCTGCAGACGCTCAGAGCCGATAACTCTTGAAGTTCACAGCCAAGAGTCAGTTTCCATGTCGTGTCAATAAGACTGTGGTGCTACGGGTCGGGAGTGTGAGGAAAGCAATGCTTAATACACCTGAATAATTCAGCTGTCCAACCTTGAGTGTTACTGACACTGTTTGGAAAATCTCTCTCACCCGCTGGACCCGCTGGTTAATGCAGGGTCAGGTCGGAATGTTTCAGAAGGACACAATAAACAACAGCGCTTTTAGAAATAACTGGGTGATTTTGTGCCATTACAAACTAGACAAGAAACCTCAGGTTAGATGCAAGTACATTTAAACTGGTTCAACATGAAAACATTGTACTAAGTGTTTACGGAAGCTTACAGAATAGCTTTTCCCATACAGTCTTGGTGTTAAGATGTGCAGTTCAGTTTACAGCTCTGTTTCGGGGGGGGGGGGGGGCTCTTTTAGAGCCACTCAGTGGACATTTTTGATGGAAACTTTGATATGTACTTATTGGTAAGCATTTCGTACCCTGCAAAAAAGTTCCCACAGGTACGTTTTTGTCAAGAGATCAGGTTGTAAAATATACTTATATACACTAGGTAAGCTATTTTTTTTTTTTATAAATGTTAAAAGTATGACAGCGTTTTATTAATCTAAGATAAAAATCTAAGATTACGAGATTAAAGTCGTAATATTTTGAGAAAAAAAGTCACAATTATGAGAATAAAAAGCAGTAGCAATATGAGAATAAAGTCTAAATATTTTGAGAATACAGTAAAAATTACGGCAATAAAGTTAAATTAGGAGAATAAAGTAGTAGCAGTTTGACAAAAGTAGAAATGACAAGAAAAGGTGCAATTTTTTGAGAAAATAGAATTTACAAGAATAAAGTTGAAATATTTTGAGAATAAAGTCGAAATTACGAGAAGTAGAAGCAACATGAGAATAAAGTAGTAGCAATATGAGAATAAAGATGAAATATTTTAAGAATAAAGTTGAAATTACAACAGAGTAAAAATTACGAGAATAAAGCTGTACTTTGAGAAAATAGTCAAAATTATGTGAAAAAAGTAGTATCAATATGAGAATAAAGTCGAAGTTATGAGAATAAAGTTGAAATATTTTGAGAATAAAGTCGAAATTACGAGAATAAAGTAGTAGCAATGTGAGAATAAAGTCCAAATATTTTGAGAATAAAGTCAAAATTACAACAAAAGTAAAACTTACAAGAATAAAGCTGTAATATTTTGAGAAAATTGTCAAAATTATGTGAATAAAGTAGTAGCAATATGAGAAAAGTCTAAATATTTTGAGAATAAAGTCAAAATTACAAGAATAAAGTAGTAGCAATATGAGAAGAAAAGCCTAAATATTTTGAGAATAAAGTCCAAATTATGGCAGTAAAGTCGAAATTAGCAGAATAAAGTCACAATATTTTGAGAAAATAGTCAAAATCATGCGAATAAGGTAGTAGCAATATGAGAATAAAGTCTAAATATTTCGAGAATAAAGTAAAAATTACTACAATTAAGTAGAAATTACTAGAATAAAGGCTTAATTTTGAGAAAATAGTCAAAATTAGGAGAATAAAGTAGTAGCAATATAAGAATAAAGTCCAAATTATGACAATAAAGTCGAAATTAGGAGAATAAAGTCACAATATTTTGAGAATAAAGTCGAAATTACGGGAATAAAGTAGTAGCAATATGAGAATGAAGTCTAAATATTTTAAGAATAAAGTCTAAATATTTCAAGAATAATGTGCAAATGCACACCCATGACTCATTAAGAGAATAGGTGCAACCCTTTTGGACCATGAGCCTAACGTGGACGAGCCCTAAGTGCACCTTTACTTGGTCTTTAAAAAAAAGCCTAAAATTGACCTTCATAAAAACCTGAAGAAACCTTGTATTCATAAGTTACTGAAGGACTCTAAAAACCCATAATGCATTAACCAACTTTTATTTTCTTAACAAAAAGTTGGACCTACAGTCAAATCATAGCAATGCTGAAACATGCATTGATGTGAGTGAAATTTCCTAATTCAGAAATTCTTGCAACACACTGCTGAAATAGCTTTTAAAAAATAACAGTTGATCAGGTAATACAGTAAAAAACAGTTGAACAATAACATAGATCCGATTTTTGAGATTTTGAGATTATATGAGAAATATTGTAATATCCTTACTTAAGTCAGTTCCGTATTTAATTCCTGACTTTGGCACCCAGCCTTTACTGCGGAAATAGTGATAGGCCGCATAGGAGCTGGAGAAGTTGGGCTGCAGTGAACGAAACATCGTCCAAATCTGAGCAACCGACAGAGCTTCCTACGGTAAACACAACAAATTACACATTTAAATGACATATAACAGCACACTAACTCTGGCTGCACACAGGAACGTAGGTAAATGTAGGTAAAAACTCACCCCTCTGTAATAAACTGACAAGCATCCAAGAGCATACACCAGAAAGAAGGCCTGAAATATTAAGAAAAGCAGCTGGTTAGAAGACAAATGACCGTGCCGCCCACCCTGCATTGTTTCTCAACTGATTTGCTTGCTTGCTAACAAGTTCATGTTGAGATGTCTCTTAAATCACACCGGCTTTTTCAAACCGATGATAGCAGTTACACAGGGGGGTGTCAGAGAAAGGTAAAGCATACAATCAGATGATAAATAATCAATTATGAAATATCGCACATTCCTCAAAATGCTTGTTTTGACTGATTAGACTCTAGGGTCTGCTTTACTGGAAAATGATGGGATGGGATTGTATTAATGAGAGGGAGCGGTAGTTTCAGTTAGCTGTTTTAGAGGGAGGTTGAGTTAACAGAATCGAGCAGATAAGATATTCACAGCCTCACTTGTGTTGTTTGGATTGGCTCTGGGCAATGCAATCTCTCAACTATATCCAGCTGTAACAATAAAAGCCCTACGAAAATATTATATACCCTATTTAACTCAAACGTGACAGATACAAACCAGAGGCACTAGACCACAGTGAACAAATTGCAGCAATATCCAGTATGTTGACAGAAAGGATTTCCCATGTAATGCATCATACAGAGAGCTTGAACCTTAAGGCTGGTGCTGGAGAGTCACTTACTTCTTCATAACTGAGTTGCAGGTACTCCATCATGGTGAAAGGGTTTATTCTGCACACCAACTTTCCCCGCTGCTCCTGACATAGAAAAGTGTCCATTACTAACAGATTTATTCATACAGAAGACTTTAATACAAAGGGGTCTTCTTAAACAGCTTAAGACAAAAATTTAGCCAATTCAGAAGCGTGCATGCTTTCAAATACTTTTTGACCAAAAGATATTTCAATTACTTTTCCAGTTGTTGATACTGGATACCTGAAATGGTACTGGATTAGGACTTTTTCAAATGTCTTTTTACATAAATTGTGCTCTCAAACAGCCATTTCTAGCCAATAAAGATCTTAAGATCTGTGCAGTGCTAGACAAATGCATATATTCACAATAAAAACATCCATGATCATTAAAATCATTGATCATTAAAAACATGGATTTCTATGGCACTTCATCTGTGCCATTGAAATGTGGGATTAATAACTGAACTGTATAATAGAAGTACTCACACTGCTAATATTGTTGGCTCCTTAGATTATTTTTGCTTTTAATTTTCTGTTTTGGATAAAAGCATCCGCTAAATGAATAAATGAACTTAGTTACTGTAAAAATTGGTATAGACAATTTATGAAATGACGTTTCAAGCTTTCTAAGACAAAATGGTTTATGATGTTACCAAACACAAACACATCATCTGAATTCAATCTACCTATAAACAGTTTTGTTTGAGTACACAAATAAGCGTTTGTGTATGATTTGTTTCCCAAATGAGTTAAGTGCAAATCTGTCCAGCAACTGGTTCTTTTCATTTCATTTGTCATGTCAATAACAAGGCTAAAAACACCTCTGCTTCCACTTTCTGACCCTGCATAGACAGCAACGCAACTACCACGTTCAATGCCCAGAACGGTAGTAAGGACATCGTTAAAATAGCCCATGCAACAGCAGTGGTTCAAAAACGTCTATGCAGGGTCAGAATATATCTTAATTTGAGCTCTGAAGACGAACAAAGGTCTTACTGGTATGGAGCGATATGAGGGTTAGTAATTAATGACAGCAATTTTATTTAAGGCTCGAATTTAAGAGGGTTACTGCTAAACATTCAAAATGTTTTGTACATTAATTTCATCTAAGATGTGCTAATTTTAACTTTTATACACTTTCTACTTCTGCGTTGTCACTAGACAATTGTCCATTCGCTATCAGAAAAAAATGTGATTTGCTGCATACATTTTGGTGTATTGTAAAGGAAATTTGCATTTGTGCTGTTTCCAACACTATTTTCTGCATATCACAACTTATGCAGAATGGAAAGTAATGGGAGAACTGAAATTGGTCAGCTTATTGCTAACTAATTTCACAAATAATTGAAATTGGATCTATAAAAAAGAATGGTATAGTGAAAAAAGATGAAATCTTTTCTATCTTGCACCATTAGCATGCATGTTCCACCGGTACAGTGAAAAATGTTTAGAGTTTAGATTTCATATCATTTGACTTGGTAGTTTTAACACACCTTTGAAAATTAACGAGAAAAAGCTATTTAATTGGAGCAATATATAGACACGTGTAATTGACACTACAATTATTTTTCCAGACAAAAAATGTTAAAAATTTAAAGTTTTTGCATAAAATATTTTTTTTGCAAAGTGCATGTTTTTAGCAAGTTTTTGAACAGTATGATTTTTTTAATGTTTTTTGAAGTCTTTTCTGCATTTATTTGATCCAAAGTAAAGCGAAAACAGTATTTTTTTTTTTTGTAAAAACTTTTCTTTGTTAATACATTTTCAAATGTAATTTATTCCTGTGATTTCAAAGCTGAATTTTTAGCAAAAAACATTTATTGTTATGTTGAAAACAGCTATAAAAGACATTTTTTTTCAAGTTTCTTTGATGAATAAAGTTCAAAAGAACAACATTTACCTGAAACAGCAATTTTTTCTAACATGTTGTCTTTATCATCACTAAGAACTGACTACAAGCTTTTAAATGATATATTATATAATGTTACAAAAGCTTTTTTATTTTAGATAAATGCTGATCTTTAGATCTTTCTATTCATAAAAGAATGTTAAATGTACTCAAATGTTTTAAATACTAATAATAATAATGTTTGTTATGCAGCACAGCAAATCAGTATGTTAGAATGATTTTTACTTAGAATGATTTCTAAGGGATCATGTGACAAATGTTGCTGAACATTTAGTTTGATCACAGGAATAAATCAAATTTGAACAATTTTAAACAGAAAGCAGTTATTTTAAATAGTAAAAATATTTCACAATATTACTACTTAATGAGCAGAGAGAGAATTCTTTAAAAATATTACAAATCTTGCTGCTTAAAAAATGATATTGTGTGTGTGTGTGTGTGTGTGTGTGTGTGTATATATATATATATATATATATATATATATATATTTTTTTTTTTTTTTTTTTTTTGCAGTATGAATGTTCTCTAATTGTTTTCAAGAATTACGTCATTATTCAAACCATTTTATTTGCTTTGTGAGCACTGCCATTTCTCTTGAAAATAATAAAATGGTATTATTTACGGCTGAGACGTTATCCTTGGAAAAGTTTTCACTGTCACCCTCTTCAGAGATCGCCACCAGAACATATTCATAAGCTTCTGCCGGGTCAGCGTTGGACACACTGCGCTCTGAACTCATGAGCTGGTCCTCATCAGGTCTGCAGCCGCAGTGAGCGAGCCAGTCATCATGTCTTCTGCACTTCACATTGGCTTTTAAAAGCTCAGGTTCTTCAGGATAGATCTCAGCCAGAGGATCATAAAGTGGGTTTCCTTGGCGCTGAGGCCTTGCCGTATTGGTTTGGTCCAGATTGTCATGTTCAAGGTTTAAATCTGTGTCACATGACACATCATCCATTGATTGGTCTACCAATGTCCCATCAAAGCTTTTAGCCTCATGTTCTTTCTCGATATCAAACTCCACCGGTTTGGTGAGAGTCTCTAATGCATGATTGACAGACTCATCCTCCAATCCTCGCATCAAAAGAGCTGCACGTGCCCAGCTCAGGCGTTTCTGGTATCTGGCGGAAATTAAATCAACATTATTAATTACTAAGCACCTGCATATATGAAAATAAAGTGGTTTGAAAGCTGTCCTTACTCTGATGAGGAGATCACAGGTAGACATCTATCTCCAATGTCTAAAAAAAAAAAAAAAGAATCATGGTCATGTAAAAAGTTTAGATGCTACCTTTTCATTACATGTTAGAAACCATGCTTTCAACAGCCACAACAATGCCGTCAATACCTACATTTCCATTGTTGAGAGATCATGTGCTCAGGTCTGGATCTAGAGAACACTCCTTTACCAAAGTAACCCTTCAAAAACAAAAACACATTAAATTTTCAGATCTGAACTGTGTTCAAATATCTAATTTATCATAGTATAACCCTGGTATCATGCCCAAAGCCATGCACGTCTCACCCTCTCATACAGAGGCTGTATGTGAGCAGGATTTGTGACTATAACATGATGACTGATGATTTCTGCTCTGTAGATGATGTGCTCTCCATTCTCTGCACTCAGTGAGATGGGGAGAGGAGCTTCAAAGGACTCATAAACCTTCGCCCGCCGTTTAGGGGCTTGGAACACGGCTTCCGTCATGGAGGACAGGTCAGTCAGATCCTATACACAGCATCACGCAGCTTTCCGAAGTCTGTCACAGGTTTGTTTTCTTTAACGAATGATTTTTCAGCGGTAATTCAAGCAAAGCCATGTGAGCTGCGGTGTCGCAGTAAATATCGCCCGTGGAGCTTCTAAAACATCATCGTTAGTTCCGAACTTTCAGAATAATCTTATGCTAACATGAAATAATATATAATTCATTTAAACAACTTCAAATAATCTAATTACATAAGCAATATGTATCATAAACACGATGTTAAATGTTACAAATTCACGTTCACGCACATTCAAATTGTAATTTGTTTCAAGAGCCAGTAGAGAGCAATGTTTGCCAAAAAAACTGGCGTGAGAGACGAATTTACTTTAATATCATACATATACGTGTACGTATCAATTGTTTTCATTTAAAATTATAGCATTTAGCAGGCAGTCTTAACCAGAAAATAAATAATTATATATGATTATGCAATACGTATCGTCAGAAAAAAAAGAAAAGAAGCAAAACTACCCTAGAACTACACAGTTCCTTGATAGTTTTAAAATACCTTGGAGTAACAAGTGAAAACCGTAGTTTATGAATAGTTCCATGGTATAATCAATTTAAATACCCTCCCTATTGAAAAAAACAGCATATGCTGGTTAGGTAGGTTTTGATGCTGGGATGCTCATTTTAGCTGGTTTATGCTGGTCCTTTGCTGGTTTATGGACCAGCATCCCTGCTGAAAAAAAAAACAGTCTGGTTTTAGCTGGTCATAGCTGGTCAGCAGGCTGGTTTTAGAGGGGTTTTGGCCACTATCCCAGCTGGCTGGTCTTAGCTGGTCAGGCTGGGAAACCACCAGCTAAAACCTGCCTGACCAGGCTGGCAGACCAGCTAAAACCAGCTACTTCCAGCTTAAACCATCTAAGATCAGCCAACCAGCCTAGGCTGGTAGTTTTATTCAGCAGGGATATACCAGCAAAGGACCAGCATTAACCAGCTAAAACCAGAATTAATCAGCTAAGGACTAGCAAAGGACCAGCTTAAACCAGCAATTTACCTAACCAGCATATGCTGGTTTTTTTCATGGTCATAATGGACCATTTTTTGACACTTGGACGTTACTTAAGCATTGTCTCAAAACTGAATAAAAAGGACAATATTTGGCCAAGATACAACTTTTTGAAAATCTGGAATCTAAATATTAAGAAAATCACCTTTAAAGTTGTCCAAATTAAGTCCGCAATGCATACTAATTAAAAAATTAAGTTTTGATATATTTACGGTAGGAAATTTACAAAATATCTTAATGGAACATTATCTTTACTTAAGGGAAGACACTGTATGCCAAAACGCTGTTTTTCCATGCACCTGTCAAGTTTGAGATTTTGGGCTTTTTGGTTTTTCATAAAGTGTTTTTTCAGCCTAGTGGAAAGAAAACATCCAAAAAACACTGTTAAGTGTTTCTTTTATAGCACTTTATCTATTTGTGTCAATAGATTTCAATGCCACTGCATATTTTTAAAGGCTGTATTCTCAAAATGAGTTTTTTTTTCTCCTACAATCCAGTAAATCTCAACTTTAGTAGCACTTACACCAAACTTTACACTTTTTTACAGAGGGATTTGTTCATATATGATTTGCTTTATTTTAAACAACATTTCATTGGCCAAAAAATAGTAAAAAAAAATATAGTGTTCCCTCTATGCTCTAAGAGTTATGTTGTGACGAAATGAGATGCTTAAAATTCCCTCTGTATAAACTTTTGACTCTAAAATGTCAAAAAATGAAACAAGAATTTTGAAACTGACTTCATCCAGTGTTTAGATTTTTGTACTAGAAATGTATTTAATATTTCATTAAATAATGCCTCGTTTGCATATTTAAACCTAACATTTTAGAAAACTTGTAATACAAAAAGTGTTTGCAATTATCAATGTAATCAATCAATTGGGTAAGTAAGGTGATAACTATTAGTTCATGTTTTACCTTATTCACCTGCAGTGTCTCGCCTTAATATCCTAAAGATTTTTAGCATAAAAGAAAAATCAATAATTTCGACTGATACAATGTATTTTTTAGCTATTGCTACAAATATCCCTGTGCTACTTACGACTGGATTGGTGGTCCAGGGTCACAAATGGTATTGCTATCTGATGCCATGACATCTTCACAGTAGTTTTGTAAAGTCAGCCACATAGGTGTAGATGCATACAGTAAATGCCTGAATGTTTATATGTGTAACCATAGACACACACGCACACACACACACACACACACACACACACACAGGGTTTACATGTTTTATGGGGACATTCCATAGGCGTAATGTTTCCTCATGGGGACCTGAAAAATGTCCCCACAAGGTCAAAATCTACTGGTATTCCTATCCTTGTGGGGACATTTGGTCCCCACAACGTGATGAATACCAGGTACACACACACACGTTTACACATACATGTATGAATGATATGTATCACAAACCAAATGAAAATGTGTTCAACTGTGTGTCTGTCTGTAACAAAGTTGTATCTTGGGGGATTAAACCCTCAGTTCTTTCTTCTGTCCTGGCACACACACCTCAAAAGCAATGACTGAAACGCTTTATTTGCTTTGTTTGCCTTGTTTTTTCTGTAAGAATGAAAGACATGTGAGTGACACTGCTATGCATTTCTGAGTACTGGATGTGGGTGGAGAGGAGACTGGCTGGAATGGTTAGGCCGGCTTACACAACCTCAGCTTTAGTCAGCGTGAACTTTAAAAAATTCCTCTCATGATCTTTTGTTAGAAAGCCCAGGTGCCACTCCTGTACATTATTCTGAGCATAACACACTTTATTTGCCAAATGAGGGCATTCCAGAGAATAATTATATACAGTGAATAGCCTACCCCAAAAAGTATATGTAAATCAGTAAGATTATATATACAAAGGGCAGGTTTTGTCCGATTTTGCTAACATCAAGAGACAAATTTGACCATAAACTCTAGGTAAACGAATCCCAAGCACATTCAACTTGTTCCCAGCTGATTTTATAAAGTTTGGCAAGAATGTCTTTTCTGTGGTAATTGACTAATGCTGTCACGATGTAGGCAGGAACACACTAACAACGACGTAGTAAAAGACGAATATTTAATAAATCCAACGGAATACAAGCAGACACAGGAACAGCAGGGTAAGACATCCATATAACATCAAAGACCGACAAGAGTACAGGGGAAAACACACACCTTAAATACACAGACTGATTACACATCCAGGTGGAGACAATGAAGGAGGAACCAAACACACACTGAACTGCGGGGGAGAATGGGAGAAACCAACATGAAAGTCCGGGGATGTGACATTACCTCCCCCTCCCGGAAGGCGTGTCCTCACGCCGACAAACAGGAAACAACAAACAGTCTTAGGAGGGGGTTTCGGCGGAGGACGGACTCCCGGGAGGAGGGCACAAGATGGAGTCCAGGGTAGTGACGGAGGGAGGAGCCAAGGATGTGACAGGAATGGGCTGGAGCAGGAGGAGCCAGGTGGGACCCAGAACGCAGCCAAGATGTATTCCCACGGTGGAGCCGATGGAGGGAGGAGCCATGGTGGAGGAAGGGCTGACGACTCCAAGGGGCCGACCGACGGAGGCGGAGCAGGTGGTGGGAGAGCCCGAGGCGGAGACGGAAAGCCGATGATCTTGGGTGACACCGCGGATCCGGAGGGCCAAGGTGGAACCCAAGGCTCTGGCGACCAAGGCGGAGATGGAGATCCGGAGATCCGCGGCGGAGCCGGAGCGACAGAGGACCGAGGCACAGCCGGAGGAGTAGAGTCCAGAGGCGAAGGTGGGGCGACGACTGACCAGGACGGAGCCGGAGGGGCGATGGAGCCCGGTGGAGCTGGTGGATCGACGGGCGACGGCGGAGACGAGGGAGCAGAGAGCCGGGGTGGAGCCGCAGGGTCGGAGGGCCGAGGCGGAGTCCAGGACTCTGAGGCTGGAGGCGATGGTGAGGGATCCTCCAGCCATGACACCGATGGAGACTGGCAGACCTGCGGCGAACCCACCGCACAGATGGTGGACTGAGGGTGAGCAAGGGGACAGACAGTCGACAACGGGGATTCAGGAAGGCTGGGCGGAACCAGTGGAGAATCAGGACTAGGCAGAAGAGGGAGGGTGGGTGGGAAGTCCAGGCAGATAGGTATTTCCATGACACAGTCAATTACATCCCCAAAATCTTGTTCCAGCTCACCCTCAGTGATGGTGCAGTGGGCGGGGCTCTCTACCGCCCCTTCTTGCTCGACGCAGCACTCCACCGTCGCAGATGTAGTGGCCGGCTCTCGCACCTGGTCGGATGATATGACCCCATCGGCGCTCCACACTGCTGTCGCTCCGGGCTCGGGCTTTCCGTCTACAATGGGCTCTTAATCCGTCGGTCGGGGTGGCTGGCTGGGCTCTGGGTCTGGAGTGACACTGGCGAGATGCTCCTTGGAACAGGCGGGGAACGCGGGTCTGTTTCTCGCCAGTGTCCACTCCACAAATGCGGCGAAATCCGCTCGAGGGCCATCCTCGGACGACGGCGCTCTGCACGACGCGTTGAGGCTAGCGTCATAGAACGTACAGAGCGCGTCGTCCGGGTAGCTGGTGGTGTTTGCTACAAGCTGGAACATTTGAGTGTAACCCTCGAGCGGTAAATCCCCCTGCTTCAGCCGGAGGAGGATGAATTCTGGACGTAGGAAAGAATCCATGGGGGAAACACAACGGAAACAAAAAGACTGGGAAAAACGAACGGCAAACAAAACGGAGGTGAACACGTCAACAAAATATCTGTTTTGGTCGGTCTTTCTGTCACGATGTAGGCAGGAACACACGAACAACGACGTAGTAAAAGACGAATATTTAATAAATCCAACGGAATACAAGCAGACACAGGAACAGCAGGGTAAGACATCCATATAACATCAAAGACCGACAAGAGTACAGGGGAAAACACACACCTTAAATACACAGACTGATTACACATCCAGGTGGAGACAATGAAGGAGGAACCAAACACACACTGAACTGCGGGGGAGAATGGGAGAAACCAACATGAAAGTCCGGGGATGTGACAAATGCTGTATGTAAAATGTTGTAGTACAAATCAGAAATACTGAGATAAGACGACGCTACGGCTAATGCCTGTGTTACGACTTTCTGATTTTGTATTTTCAATATGATAAGATATTAAGGAAGAATTTCTGCTGTTGTTAAGTGTTTTAGGATGCAATCCCTCCATATGAAAATGAACATATGCTAATCCAGCAAACAAGTTTTAGTTTTTTTTTTTTTTTTAGCCCAGCTACAACGTTCCCTGCTTAAAAACAAACAAACAATAGATACATAATTTGTAATGGTTTGTTATAATGGGAATTTTATTGGTTTTAATGGAAACTGCAATGGTGTCTATTGGTCTTTATTGGTAATTGGTTGCCTTCTGTTTGTGGTTTGTTAAAACAGGCTGGGAGACCACCAGCTAAAACCAGCCTGACCAGCCAAAACCAGCTACTTCCAGCTTAAACCAACTATGACTAGCCAACCAGCCTAGGTCAGTTTTAGCAGTTTTTTCCAGCAGGGCAAATGGAATATGTCCCAAAACACACTACAGGAAACCATTGTAATTGTTTTAATAATAATTGGTTGATTTGTAATGTTTGTAATGGTATTCATAGTGGAAACATCAGCATTTTGTGATGGTTTCTATTGTTAACGTTCTGACAATGTTCTCTTAAAGTTTTGAACAAACCTTTTTCCAATAACATTATCTTTAGTAATGTTCTCAAAATGTTAGCTCAAAAACATTATTTATACGTTTCTGAAACATTTGTGACCCTGGACCACAAAACCAGTCATAAGGGTCAATATTTTGAAATTGAGATTTATACATTATCTAAAAGCTGAATAAATATGCTTCCGTTGATGTATAGTTTGATCTGGAATCCGAGGGGGCAAAAAAAATCTAAATATTAAGAAAATTGCCTTTAAAGGAACACTCCACTTTCTTTGGAAATAGGCTTGAGTTAATAAATTGAGTTTTACCATTTTGAAATCCATTCAGCCGTTTTGCTGTTCTGCGATATCACTTTTAGCATAGCTTAGCATAGATCATTGAATCCTATCAGACCAATAGCATCGCGTTCAAAAATGACCAACGAGTTTCTATATTTGTCCTATTTTAAAACTTGACTCTTCTGTAGTTATATTGTGTACTAATACCGGCGGAAAATGTAAAGCATGTAAATGTAAGTGATTTTCTAGGCCGATAAGATTAGGAACTACACTTCCATTCAGGCGTAATAGTCAAGGAAGTTTGCTACCGTAACAGGCGCAGTAATATCACACAGCACATGTGCAAATGCTAACCTAGCTGGGAACTAATTTCAGGCACTGCATGATATTACTCCGCCTGCTGCGTCCATATTATGCCAGAATGGGAGTGTAGTTCCTAATCTTATCTGCCTAGAAAATCGCAGCTTTACATTTTCTGCCGGTATTAGTACACGATATAACTACAGAAGAGTCAAGTTTTAAATAGGACAAATATTGAAACTTGTTGGTCATTTTTGAATGCGATGCTATTGGTCTAATAGGATTCAATGATCTTTGCTAAGCTATGCTAAAAGTGATATCGCCAGAACAGGAAAACGGGTGAATGGATTTCAAAACGGTAAAACTCAACTTATTAATTCGGGGGAGTTGGAGAATGAGCCTATTTCCAAAAAAAGTGGAGTGTTCCTTTAAAGTTGTCCTAATGCAGTTCTTAGCAATGCATATTACTAATCAAAAATTAAGTTTTGATACATTTGTGCTTGGAAATTTACAAAATATCTTCATGGAAAATGACCTTTACTTAATATCCTAATGATTTTTGGCAAAAACGATAATTTTGATAATGTTTTTTTTTTTTTTTTTTTAATTTTAGGTTTTAGTTTGATGTTCGACTAATTTAAAAAAGAATGTTACTATTTGTTTCAGAATTTTTTAGAAAGTTTTAAAAGTAACATTCCTATAATGTTTGCAAAATGAATGACGCTGTTTTTTCATGCATCTGTCAAGTATGAGATTTTGGGCTTTTTGAAAGAAAACATACAACAGACACTGTGAAGTGTTTCTTTCATAGCACTTTATCTATTTGCGTCAATAGATTTCAATTAAAATCCATATTTTTAAAGGCCGTTTTTCTCAAAAAAGGCCATAAAGAGCCATAAATCTCCACTTCAGTAGCACTTACACACACCAAACTTTAGTTTTTTATTCCTGTCTATATCCTGAAGGTTTTTACAGAGGGACTTGTTCATATATAATTTGCTTGATTTTATAAAAAAATAAATAAAGTATTTCGAGTTTTTTCTGAATTATGGCATGACAAATTAAGACAAATTCCCTCTGTAAAAACATTTGACTCTAATATGTCAAAAAAAATGAAACAAGAATTTCGAAACTGACTTCATCCAGTGTTTAGATTTTTGTATTAGAAACATATGCAAATCAGCGCATATTTCATTAAACAATACCTCATTTGCATATTTAAACCTAACATTTTAGAAAACTTGTAATACAAAAAAATGTTTGCAATTATCAATGTAATTAATCAACTGGGTAAGTAAGGTGATAACTATTAGTTATATTTTTTTTACCCTATATACCAGTGTCTGGCCTAAAAAACTTTTCAAAATCCAAAAAAACATTGGTTTGAACACTGGTAAAATGTTCTTGGAATGTATTTTTGTTAGCTGGGAATGCTTTAATACTGTAATGATGCCAATTTGGACACTGCGAACAGAAAACAAAACAAAGACCTTCATCCAACATCATTAACAACTCAACTCTCTCTCTCTGTGAAAGCATTTAATCGGGCGGCATTGTTTGCACATTGCTATTGTTTTCTCTACAGCAGGTGTATTCCTTCACACGGTTGTAATTCCTCTCTTCCCATATTTAAACACGGGGAACAGATTCAAGCTGCCGTGTACGAACTCCACAAACACACCATGCCGCTTCCCTAAACTCGCTGCTATCTTTGGCTGCATTCCTTCAAAGATTTTTAAAGCAGCAAAATGTATTTTCTGAAATGACTTGGCATTGTCCATGAAGTGTCTTGGCAGGATGAAGTCTCTGGAGGATTGATAGTAACAAAGTAAAGGATATGCTGACACAGCACAAAAACACATTTAATCATCATCATCAAAACAGACAGCAGGCCGCTTTCCAGAACAAGAGCCGTGTTTGAGCGCTGCAGCGGCCGCTCCGCTTCGACTGTCCATTCCCATCCTGGCCTCAGGAGAAAACAAACGTATAAAATAGCACTGAGGCAAAACTAAGTAAAAGTTTTCCCATAATGCTAAAATGGCAAGCTGAAAATAATGATAATAATAAAAATCATTTAGTCATAAATCAGCTGTATGTTGTGAAATATTCATAAATTTGAAAAGTGTTTTCACTTAATATAAAAAGGTAGTTTTGGTTTATTTGTTTTTGTTTTACAAAGATCAGAAGATTCTGATTTATATCTATTTTTTTTTTTTTTTTTGCATTCCACACCATAATATTAAATGAGAGAATTACACATGTAAAAACTGTATTTACTTGGTAACACTTTATAATAATGTTCTATTTAGTTAATATAAACTAAAAACAGTAGGCTAACTTTTAAAGCATTTATTAATCTTAGTTAATGTCAATTTCAAATCAAAAGTTGTAGCTGTTTATATTATTTAATGGATCTGAGCTAACTGTAAGTTATTCCTGTGATTTCAAAGCTGAATTTTTAGCATTACTCCAGTCACATGATCCTTCAGAAATCATTCTAATATTCTGATTTGCTGCTCAAAAAAACATTTATTATTATTATGTTGAACAGCTGAGTAGAATTTGTTCAGGTTTTTTTTAGAAAAACGACATTTGTCTGAAAAAGAGCACTGCAAAAAATGCTTTTCTTACTTAGATTTTTTTCTTGTTTCCAGACAAAATCTTTAAAAATTCTTAAATCGAGAAGTATTTGTTTTCAGAAAAAACAAGTCAAAATTAAGTGAGTTTTTGCTTACAAAAGCAAAATAATCTGCCATTGGGGAAAGCAAAAAAAAATCTTATTTCAAACAGAAAATTATTTTTCTTACCCCATTGGCAGATTATTTAGCTTGTTTTGTTTTTGATTTTTGACGTTTCTGAATTTTGATTTTTTTTCTGAAAACAATAATAATAACAATAATTGTACTCATCTAGAAAATCCTTCTTGATTTAGGAATTGTTAGATATTTTGGCTGGAAACAAGACAAAAAAATCTAAGTAAGAAAAGCATTTTTTGTAACATTATGTCTGTAAAAAAAAGTAATAAACGTATTATTTCTGAAATATTTCCTTCCTCCCAAAAACAAAAAGCTTTTTATATAAGATAAATGTTGATCTTATCTTTCTATTCATCAAAGAATCCTGAAATAAATGTACTGTTGTAAAAATAGTTTTCTAGAACAGCAAATTAGAATGATTTCTGAGGGATCATGTGATATTAAAGACTGGCATAATGATGCAGACAATTTAGCTTTGATCACAGGAGTAGGCCTAAATTACATTTGAAAATATATTCAAATAGATTTTAAATCGTTAAAATATTTCAGAATTTTACTGCTTTGGCTTTACTTTAGATCAAACTAATGAGGGCTTGGTGAGCAGAAAAGACTTCTTTAAAAAACTTACTTTTGACTGGTTGTGTAAGTTGCATTCGTTTATAGTTGGAAACAAAGCCAGTCACATTAAACTTGCTGGAATTGCTCTAAAATGTTCTAAAAGAGTAGATTGTGAAAGATATTATGGGCACATCAATCAACAGAAACGAATGCCAGTCTTCCACTTCCCCTTCCACGAGCCTCTGGAAAACAGCATCAAATCAAACACCTTTTACTATTCAAACTCCTTCGGTTTTCACTGAGGTAAAGCTAAAACCTTATTCTATCAAACGGAAGATATATTCCTGTCCCGTCCAGCTGGAAATGATATTTTGTCAAAGGAGATATACATCTACTGCGGGGTGCAATGAAGTTCACATTTTGCAATCACAACAGGGTGTGTTCAGAGAGACACACGCAATAAAAGCATGATGTAATGACTCAAAGTAGCTTTGCGTGTTATGGAGCTGCACGCACCCTGCCAGCTCAAGACTTCAATAGGAAGACATTAATTAAAACACACACACACACACACACACACACACACACACACACACATACATTGCAGGCGCGCGTAGGCGGCCACAGAAAAAGGCGTGCGAGAGTATCGCATGTCAATCAAAAGTGTAAAAACTACACAGTTAAAGCATAGTTTGAAAATATTTATTTACATATTCAAATACAATTGATATTTAACGGCTTACAAGTCATTTAAAATGTATGAAAGACACTCCCTTTTAAAATCTTGTTTTGTGTTAAATCTTATTTACATACATTTTGTGAATTAAAGTAAAAAATTAAGGCTTTAGAATGATTTCAAACAAATTCTGACTGCTATTAAGCAAACAACAACAAAAAAGTCCCTTGCAGTTAAAAAAGATCATATAATGTTCATAAAAATGTTTAGAATTTGAGGCAGAAAGAGCAGAAGTTTGGAAAATCATCTACGCAAGTGTTGTATTTGCTTCACGTATAAGCAAAATGAAATACAGGAAGTTGTCACCTGTGACAAATATCAGTGGTTAAAATGAAACTGCACGCTTACATATTCAGATTCACCTTTCATATATTTCGTGCATAGTTTGAGACAAACGCCAGCTCTTTGGTGCGACCGATGATAGTGGTGTGCGTTTAGTTTTCACTTCTCTGTCCAAGACAAGTAACTTTTGTGTAGCCCTACATGAACAAATGCTGGAGACATATATGTGGCACTCTTGGAGATTTTGCAAATGTGAACTTTGTTATTTGCTATTTGAAACATTTGATAATGGGCACAAATTTATATATTGTAAAACAGAGTCCAAAAATCTGAGACCACATGTTTCTGCTTCTAATTAATTCATATTCTCTTCTGATAAAATAAAATTAAATATAAACTACATTTAAATATAAAATAATGGCAATCACCATGTTATTCTCCTTTATAGAGACTTTTTTTTTTTTTGCTTTCATTGAAGCTCTTTGGTGCATGTTAAGTATAATTTAACCCATCAGGGTGTGATTTGTGAAAAAAGCAGAGGCTAACTTTTTTTCTTTCTCCGTAGGCGGAGGTTGACCAAACTGTTAGTGTAATCTCTTAACAATGCACATTACATTAGGCAAGAACCAGATAATGAGTGTCACGTCATGAAATTTTTTTAATACAAAGGAAACTGTCTAATGTGATCACAATTTAATAAAAGCATTGTAAGTTAGACCTATTAATTGTAATGATTTAATTTCAAACAACGAATAAATTATATAGAGAAAGTGAGTATCAGTGAAGTATCAGAGCTTTTTAAAACTCCGAATCAGTAAACCACTGCGTCGCAAAATGATTCACTGTTCCGATGCATTCCAATCGGATCGTGAATCATTTGATGCAGAACGGGACTTCAATGCGCGTATGGCGAATCATTTGATTCAGAACAGGACTTTAAAGAGCATATCGTGAATCATTTGATTCAGAACAGGACTTCAATGCACTTATGGTGAATCATTTGATTCAGAACAGGACTTCAATGCACTTATGGTGAATCATTTGATTCAGAACAGGACTTCAATGCATGTATGGCGAATCATTTGATTCAGAACAGGACTTCAATGCATGTATGGCGAATCATTTGATTCAGAACAGGACTTCAATGCATGTATGGCGAATCATTTGATTCAGAACGGGACTTTAAAGCACGTATCGCAAATCATTTGATTCAGAACGGGACTTCAATGCACGTATTGCGAATCATTTGATTCAGAACAGGACTTCAATGCATGTATGGCGAATCATTTGATTCAGAACGGGACTTTAAAGCACGTATCGCGAATCATTTGATTCAGAACGGGACTTCAATGCATGTATTGTGAATCATTTGATTCAGAACAGGACTTCAATGCATGTATGGCGAATCATTTGATTCAGAACGGGACTTTAAAGCACGTATAGCGAATCATTTGATGCAGAACGGGACTTCAATGCACGTACTGCGAATCATTTGATTCAGAACAGGACTTCAATGCATGTATGGCGAATCATTTGATTCAGAACGGGACTTTAAAGCACGTATAGCGAATCATTTGATGCAGAACGGGACTTCAATGCACGTACTGCGAATCATTTGATTCAGAACAGGACTTCAATGCATGTATGGCGAATCATTTGATTCAGAACGGGACTTTAAAGCACGTATCGCGAATCATTTGATTCAGAACGGGACTTCAATGCACGTATGGCGAATTATTTGATTCAGAACAGGACTTCAATGCACGTATGGCGAATCATTTGATTCAGAACAGGACTTTAAAGCGCGTATTGCAAATAATTTGATTCGGAACATGACTTTAAAGTGCGTATTGCGAATCATTTGATTCAGAACGGGACTTTACAGCGCGTATTGCGAATCATTTTATTCAGAACAGGACTTTAAAGCACGTATCACGAATCATTTGATTCAGAACAGGACTTTAAAGCATGTATCGCAAATCATTTGATTCAGAACGGGACTTCAATGCACTTATGGCGAATCATTTGATTCAGAACAGGACTTTAAAGCACGTATGGCATATTATTTGATTCAGAACAGGACTTTAAAGCACGTATGGCATATTATTTGATTCAGAACAGGACTTTAAAGCGCGTATTGCAAATAATTTGATTCGGAACATGACTTTAAAGCGCATATGGCGAATCATTTGATTCAGAACAGGACTTTAAAGCACGTATTGCGAATAATTTGATTTAGATCGGGGTGTAGGAGTGCTTCGCCAGAAATGCTACATTAATTTATATGCTCCAAAGAGCATTAAAGCAACAAAAAAGTCTCTATAAAGGAGTTAAACATGGTAAATTTTATATTTAAATTAATTTACATTTGCATAGTCACAAACAAAACTTGCCTTATTTTTTCTTATCTTTTTTTTTCTCTCAGATTTCTATTTCCATAAGGTTTAAATAAAATAAAATAAAAAATCCCTAACTTGCAATGTTGTCTCAGACTTTTGCACAGAACTGTATTTATGTAATCTTTAAAAATGAAATATGGAGTGTCACCTTTATGTCTACGGCTTTATCTGTAAGGCCTTTGAATGCAAAAACACAAGTGCAGTTTAAAATCAGCCGGTAAAACATTTTCACAGTGGTACTGCCCTTTTTGACCAGCGTTGATGCAATGGGCACAGACATTCTTTGTCTTGAAAGCCAGAAACGAATCACAAAGCGGTCGCTGTGAAACGCACAACACCCTGTTCTAGTTTCTCTGCTGACGAAGGTTTTTTTGTTTCGTTTTTTTTTTACAGTGCAAAACATCACCGAATACATCAGAGCAGTAAACTAAACTCAGAATCACTACAGTGTGCATCTAGTACAAGTCTCTCATGATCTCTTGCAGAAGCGGGTGTAAGCACCAGTCCACCTCTGACTCTTTCAGCAGCTGGATCAGCTGAACGTGGTCGGTCACCAGCTGCCGCAAATCAGTCATCTTCTGAAGAACTTTGGCGAACAGCTGGAGAGAGTCTGGGTGGTTCGTCTTCAGCTGCAGCTCCAGAGAATGAAGAACCGTCTCCTGGAGGTCCTCAATGGGCTTGACGTTCAGCAGACCTGGACGATCTACCAGAGTAATAAAAGAGAGAGGAAGATGGAGAAGATTATGAAATATGTCTGTTTTGAGACAGTGGTTCATTTATCAATGAATAAGAGTATAAATTTTTTTTTTTTTTTTCCTACAGATTGTTCAGGTGAATCTCTCAAATTTTGCCACAAAAAAAAAAACAAGTAAACAAAAAAATAATACTAATACTGATAATCATTGATGATAACTTCCCAAATTCTCTATAAAAATATCACATTAAAATGTGAAAAAAAGAATTTAAATAAAAATATTTAAATTATCATAATGTATAATTCAAAATGTACTTTACATAAGCTGTCTATAATTTAAATAATTAAAAAATATATATTTTTAATAGAAATAATGTCACAAAAAAAATTTCATTACTGTGATAAAAACATTAAAAAGCAAACAAACAAACAGTAAAAAGCAAACAAACAAACAAATAAATAAAAATAAAAAATAAAATAAAAACTTATTTAAATGGTCAATTATAAAAAATTATCCCAATGATTTTATTTTTTTTAAATCACCATCATTTCAGTTCAGTTCAGTCCCAAAACTACCACAATGCATATTTTAAATTTTACTTTACAAAAGCTGTCTATAATTTAAAGAGTTTTCAAATAATGTATTATTTTTAATACAAATAATGTGACAATGACGAGAGAAAAAAAGTATATAATATTTTCTTTTCATTTTTGTTGCCAGTTTTATTTATAGGTTTTCCAGTCATACTTTGTTACAAAAAATCTCAGTACTGTGATAAAAAACATCACATTCAAAACAGTAAAAAACTTATTTAAATAAGGTCAATTATAATTTTTTTTTTAAATAATCACCATCATTTAATTCATTCCAAAAACTATCACAATGAATGTTTTATATATTGATGATTAAAATGATTGATTCATTCAGTGT
Source organism: Garra rufa (assembly GCF_049309525.1). Classification (NCBI taxonomy): domain Eukaryota; kingdom Metazoa; phylum Chordata; class Actinopteri; order Cypriniformes; family Cyprinidae; genus Garra; species Garra rufa. The sequence goes on from NC_133380.1 coordinate 29,668,538, forward strand.
GGAAGAACAGTAGTAATCAAAAAGTCCTAATCTCAGCTGAACATCTTTGGTGTGACTTTAAATGCAGACCAATGACTTGTACATGCACTATATGGACAAATGTATTGGGACACCCCCTTCTTTAGAACAGAAAAGGGCACTTCCAAAACTGTGGCAACAAAGATGGAAACAATTAATGTATTTATAAATTGTATTTCCATCTCTGTTGCAACCGTTTTGGAAATGTCAAAAATGACTGTACCCATACGTACAAGTCATTGGTGTTTGGTGACGAGTTTTAAAGTCACTCCAGAGATGTTCAGCTGGGATTAGGACTTTGCTTTCTGCAGATCAGTCAAGTTCTTCAACACTGACTAAATCAATCATTTCTTTTTTAACCTTGCCCTATACACAGAGGCATTGTCATGTTAGAATAGAAAAGGGTCCTGTCCAAACTGTTGCTGTAAAATTAGAAGAACACAATCCCTTAGAATGTCATCATATGCTTAAACATTAGGATTTGTACCCATGGAATTTTCTACAGTAGTCAAACCTATATATATATATATATATATATATATATAAATAATATATTTTCTTAATATTTTCTTACTTACATTTTTTTTTTTTTTTTTTTTTTAGATGATTAATTTTTTTTCTTGTTTTCAGAAAAAAAAACTATCAGAATTAAGTGAGTTTTTGAACAAGCAAAATAATCTGCCAGTGGGGTAAGCAAAAAAATGATTTTGCTAAAGATTATTTTGCTTGTTTCGAACAAATATGCAATTAATTTTGAGTATTTTTTTCTGAAAACAAGACTAGAAAATCCTTTTTGATTTAAGATTTTTAATATTTTGGCAGGAAACAAGACAAAAAATCTAAGTACGAAAAGCATTTTTTGCAGTGTAGTACAAGTATGTTACAATGAGATTTACCTGTTCTCTGAGTTTCTTTTACAGTTCCTTTAGTTCCCTAAGTTAATTTTCACACAGAATATTTTATCAACTGTGTGAATCATCAAAGTTCAAGGTTGGCATTTTAATGCACCAGTGACCAATAAACCGTGAATTACAGTACATTTTTTCTACAGATTAAATGACTGCACTGAAGCTTGCAGATCCTTGTGGTTACTAACAAAGTGTGAATTAAACAACCATAGAGATAATGAGCCAAAAATAAGCCTGCTAGCTCTGGTTTCATAGAAATTGAGGTATGACGCAACCTCGTGATAGCTCAGATCACAAGTGAGTGGAGATGAAATCATGAGTCACTGAGCTTGTGGTCGGGGCCTGAAGTAAAAATGCAACTGAGGTTAATCTTATCATCGACTTCTCTTTTTTGTTAGACAGAAAAATCAGGGACAGATGAAACCTGATGAGATTTGGCTTCTCAAAGCAAGACCCACCTCCACTCAGGATAATGACGGCCAGGAACAGCGCCATCTCGCTGTCGTCCAGCTCCAGCATGTTGAACTTGACCGAGAACTCAAACTTGGGCTCCATCATTTCGCAGAAGGGTTTGCGCAAGCTCTTGAGAAACTCGCGGGTCATGAAGATCTGGCCGTAGGAGATGAGGGTGCCGTCTTTGTTCATGAGGGGCGCCATCATGATGATGAGGACTTCGATGACGCCGTACTTAAGGAGCATCACCTGGTCGTTCAAGTCCAGGTTCACGAAGCCTGGGATGCTCTTGGCGAATTCGGTGACTTCGCTGACGGCTTCGGCCGAACGCGACTGGCAGCTGTGGAAGAAGCGAAGCTCCACCTCATGCATGATGCCCATGTCAGCTCTCCTGTGTTCCTGCATGGGCATCTGCCGGCAATTGATCATCTGCTCACCTTCCAACAGAGACTTCATGTCGTGAATAACGAAAGGCTGTGAACAAGAAGAAAGTCTATGTTACGAAATCTTCAATACGAGAAAAACTAGCTCCCGCATAAAAGCTGTTTCCAATAACAGGGTTGTTTGTAATACTTGAGTCCAGACAAAACCAGATATTTTTTACAACTAGTAGAGACCAGCTCATATAAGTCCTCACCAAGTCCAAATCCTCTCGAAAATAATATGGTTTTGGATTCAGACTTGAGACAGACTTAAGTCTGAGTTTGGACTTGAGTACTAAAACGCTACCTGCAAACACTACAGCATAAATGCATATCTTGGCATTGGTTAAATATGAACTTCTCATGTTTCTCTGAAGCATTGTGGCAGAAATTTAGGCCTAAAACATACTCATATATGCAAATAGTAATGACTCATTAGCTGTGTCTCAATTCCTACCCAGACTCACTGGAAATATGTGACTCTACCTACATTTCTGCAAAAATGCACCTATACGTACAAATCTCTGCAGTTTCCAGTTGTAATGAACACTACACTCTTAAAAATAAAGGTGCTTTAAAAGGTTTTTCACAGCGATGCCATAGAACCATTTTTGGTTCCACAAAGAACCATTCGGTCAAGGGTTATTTAAAGAACCATCTATATTTAACTTTTTTATAATCTGAAGAGCCTTCTTTTAAACAAAAAACCTTTTGTGAAACAGAAAGGTTCTTCAGATGTTAAAGGTTCTTTTTGGAACCATTTAGACAAAAAGCGTTCTTCTATGGCATTGTGAAGCACCTTTATTTTTAAGAGTGTAGAGACAGTAAAACTCTGACAACTTTTGTTTCTTTTCACACAAATTATGATTTACAGGGACAGAGTTTCAATAGTTCAGAGTTTCGAAATTAATTTTCGCAAAATATTATGTTACGACTTAATATTTTAACATGCTGCAAAATTTGAAAACTGATACTTTTGAACATTAGCGTCACATATCGGGGAGATTGGGGTAAGATGAGCCATTTGTATGTGGTCCTCAAGATAAGGGAAAAATGAAGCAGAAGTACAATGAAAGTATCTAAAGTAATTTCCGAATGTTTCCTATCGTTTTAAATTATCAGAATGTATCTATGACAAAGAGTTCTAAAACTATGGCTTCTTATAAAAAAAAGTGTTCCTGTGGCTCAATTTGCCCTGGGTTAAGGGTAAGTTGATCCGAATCCAGGGTAAGATGCACCATCTGACTGAATCTGAAATTTTAAAGATAATTTTCATTTTACAAACAGTCCTATTTGTTTTTTTAAAGCTAACTTAAACCTAACTTAAAACCAATCAAATGAATTTTAATCTTCAATATTTCATTGCATTTCTGAAACAACTTGTTGAACACCAAGGTTCCCAAAAACCAACTAAACAGAGAGTTTGTTGAGTAAAATTCAATTAAAAAAAAAAAAAAAATTTATTGTGTTTTAAATGAGTAAAAAATCTTACTGACAAATGGGCAAAACCTAGGATAGTGGCAAATTTTAAAAATGTAGAACTAATTAGTATTTGGGGTAAAAGTAATTCGTCATAAATTGATTTTTGTTGTAAATATGCCTGACAAGATTGTTATAGGCTACTGAATGCCATTTTAGTGGGTGTCTTATGTAAAATAGGCAAAATAAATTATATTTATGTTTTGCTTAGAAAAACAAAAACAAAAATGCAATTAAACAGAAAACTTTTTTTGGAAACCCAACAAACAGCTTCATATGTATGGGTTTTCAAACACAGTAGGTTTGTTCGGTAGCTCATGTGATCAGTGTTGCACTTGTGTGGTGAAATGCTCCAGTACGAAGTTAAAATAACACAGTTGCATCAGCAAATGCGCTTTTATATCACTTTTGGATCCTTTAGCACTATTAAGGTTGGATTTAATGTAGTGCATATGTTTATTTTTCCAACACGATAGACCAAGGGTGCCATAACTGGGTCCTAGAGGGCCAGTGTCCGACACAGTTTAGCTTCAACTCGCCTCAACACATCTGACTGGAAGTTTCTAGTATGTCTAGCAAGAGCTTGATTAGCTGGTTCAGGTGTGTCTAATTGGGGTTGGAGCTAAAGTCTGCAGGTCACCGGCCCTCCAGGACCAAGTCTAGGCACCCCATTCAACTTTTAGTGACACTCCACAGACTTTTGAGCCACCGCAAAACATAGCTAGAGCAAAGTTATAAAAACGCTACAATACATGCTTGTATTAATGTAGTAAAACATAACCAAGATCACAAATTAAACGCTTTGGTGCCACTCACTGGACATTTGACTTATGTGTGTAAAACGTAAAATCGGTGTTCAGAAACGTCACCACAAGCACGTATTTCTAATAAGCCTGGGTTTCCCAATTTAGAAGCTGCATCCATCAAAGTCTGCATTCGAAGATTGAATGCGTCACAGAAGCTGTCCCAAATCAAAGGCTTCTTTTTTAAATAAGTAAAATAAGTAAACCCAGTTACTTGGTTTCCCCATTTATAGACTGACCCTATGTTGAGAGAAATCGGGAGTAAGTGCAGAGGCGTTGTGTGAACATGATAGTTACTGTAGTTCTGCATTTACTCATCTCACAAAAAACAGATTCAGTATTCCTCAAAATGAATAAAAGCATTGAAATGCAAAATCAGAATATGATACAATAATGAAATATGTTACATAACACAAATATCCTTTTGTATTTTATCCCATTTTATTAACCAATCTTTGCTGCTGACTTTCAATAGTAAAATTCAACCATATTAATAATACTGTACAGACATAAATTTACATTTCCTTTAGCCTGAGACTTATTGATTTCACTTTTGGTGTAAAAGCACTTTTACATTTGACAAAACAAAATTTAACTTTTTTATATTAAAAACAAACAAGCAAGCCCAGCCCAGATAAAAAAAAAAAAAATAATGCAAAAGTAAAGTAACTCATTACTTTTCATAAAAAGTAACTATGTAACACAATTAGTTACGTTTTTAGGGAGTAACACAATATTCTAATGCATTACTTTCAAAAGTAACTTCCCCCAAATGCTTATATCTTACCAAGATGCAATTTTTAGATTTAGAAACATTTATGTACCAACTCTCTTAAAAATAAAGATTCCAAAAAGGAGTTTTTGCAGTGATGCCATAGAAGAACCATTTTCGGTTCCCCAAAGAATCTTTCAGTGAACAGTTTTTAAAAGAACCGTTTTAAAGAACATTTTAAAAATCTAAAGAACTTTTTTCAAAACAAAGAACCTTTTCTGAATTTGAAAGGTTCCATGGATGTTCAAGGTTCTTCATGGAACCATTGATGCTAATAAAGAACCTTTTAAGAGTGAAGGTGAAGATATTTAGACATGTTGTGAAGAGAAATCCTTCAGAGGCTAGACTTTCACATTTAAAAAACAAACAAGCCCAGATGAAAAAAAGGAAACACAAAAGTAATGTAACTAATTACTTTCCATTAAAAGTAACTATGTAACACAATTAGTTACATTTTTAGGGAGTAACGCGATAATGTACTGCATTACTTTCAAAAGTAACTTTCCCCAAATACTTATATCATACTAAGATGCAATTTTTAGACATTTATGTACCAACTCTCTTAAAAATAAATATTCCAAAAAGGTGTTTTTGCAGTGATGCCATAGAAGAACCATTTTTGGTTTCCCAAATAATCTTTCTGAGAAGAGTTCTTAAAAGAACCAATTTAAAGAACATTTTACAAATCTAAAGAACTTTTTTTCAAATATACAGAACCTTTTCTGAATTTGAAAGGTTCCATGGATGTTCAAGGTTCTTCATTGAATCATCGATACTAATAAAGAACCTTTTAAAAGAGTAAAAAAACATATCTACCAGGTTGTGAAGAGAAATCCTCCACAGGCTAGACTGTCACATTTTACTTTTGTGGCCTTCAAAGGATGCAGTCTCAAAACTGTCAGACTGAAAGCACCGGATATTATGATGTTGTGTTCATGACTTTAAAAATGCTGTCAAACAAAAAGGCCTCCTAAGTATAAGATAATGATTTCAAACATGTAGCTCCACCTCAAAATCAAGTTAGACAGTAATATGACAAGTCTTCCACCAATGGGCCTTCTGAAGTGCCACTGAAAGAATTTGTGTTCAAAATGAGCTCTGGATTCTTGTCTAACCATAATTCCTCTCACTGTTTACTCTCGTATTAGAACAGAAAACACATTCTCTGAAATCCCAAGCTGATCTTTCGTTTTGTGTCAGCTTCCTTTGAGCTGTCTGAGTGCTCGCAAGAGTACACATGCCCCGAATGTGGAACTAATCAAGCGTGAATTAATAAGGTTCTGATATATATAGACTTAGATCTATACTACTTTAATATTTTTATAGGCCTTTCTTTCTGCAGTCTCTGCCTTTATAAATATTTCTCCTCCAAAGAGAGCAGATGTTTGGTATCATTGGCTGCGTTAGTCAAAACAAGCATCTAACAGCCTTGGTCATATCTCTTGTTAAAGACACGTGATGTAGGCGTTTTATGTGTGGTATGTTTGATTTTAACTTATTTCTACTGTAAACAAAACAGGAATGTTCAATGGGGAGGCAGAGGGCCTTCGTTTGTGACTTTAATTTTTGCTAAATTCATTGCAAAAAATGCAAATTATGAAGGATTTTCTAGATGAGTAAAAATTATTGTCTTCAGAAAAAACAAGTCAAAATTAGGGAGTTTTTGCTTAGAACAAGCAAAATAATCTGCCAATGGGGTAAGAAAATAAAAAAACCCTCTTATTTCAAACATAAAACAAGATAATTTTTTTACCCTATTGGCAGATTATTTTGCTTGCAAAAGCACACTTAATTTTGACTTGTTTTTACTGAAAACAAGACAATAACTTTTACTCGTCTAGAAAATCCTTCTTGATTTACGTAATTAAGTAAATAAGAAATTATACAAATTGTAGTATAAATTGTAGTAGTTAAAATAAATGTTTTGTTATCTAAAGTGGTGATGTTTATACATTTTTAAGTGTGGACTGTATATACAGTCAAACCAAAAATTGTTCAGACACCAGATATAATTTTTTCATTTCTTTTACTAGTGGGTGCAGGTCGCTATACACTGTAAAAAAGTTTTCATCAATTTCGACTTAAAAACTTAAGTTTGGCAGCTGCCTTAAAATGTTAAGCTAAACCAACTTAATTCATTTAAACGCACAAGTTAAATCAACTAATTTTTATTGTAATAAGTTAAAATTACTTGTAGTTTTAAGCTGATTTAACTTAAAAAACTGAAGGCAGCTGCTGAACTTAGATTTTTAAGTTGAATCTGGTGAAAACTTTTTACAGTGTAGTTAATTTATATAAGTGAGGATAGCAAAATAAAGTAAACTGTGACATATTATACCCAAGAATTTTTCATATAGTGGACTACTAGTAAAATTGCCCCCGGGAAGCCGCTTCTCCGTCCCGATCTAAATCAAATGATTCACCATATGCTCTTTAAAGGCCGTTCTGAATCAAATGATTCGTGATACACGCTTTAAAGTCCCGTTCTAAATCAAATGATTCGCGATACGTGCTTTAAAGTCCCGTTCTGAATCAAATAATTTGCGATAGACGCTTTAAAGTCCCGTTCTGAATCAAATGATTCTTGATAGACGCTTTAAAGTCCTGTTCTGAGTCAAATGATTCGCGATACGTGCTTTAAAGTCCTGTTCTGAGTCAAATGATTCGCCATATGCGCTTTAAAGTCCCGTTCTGAATCAAATGATTCACTATACGCGCTTTAAAGTCCCGTTCTGAATCAAATGATTCGCGATACACGCTTTAAAGTCCCGTTCTGAATCAAATGATTCACTATACGCGCTTTAAAGTCCCGTTCTGAATCAAATGATTTGCTATACGTGCTTTAAAGTCCCGTTCTGAATCAAATAATTTGCGATAGATGCTTTAAAGTCCCATTCTGAATCAAATGATTCTTGATAGACGCTTTAAAGTCCTGTTCTGAGTCAAATGATTCGCCATATGCGCTTTAAAGTCCCGTTCTGAATCAAATGATTCGCGATATACGCTTTAAAGTCCCGTTCTGAATCAAATGATTCACTATACGCGCTTTAAAGTCCCGTTCTGAATCAAATGATTCGCGATACACGCTTTAAAGTCCCGTTCTGAATCAAATGATTCACTATACGCGCTTTAAAGTCCCGTTCTGAATCAAATGATTCACTATACGCGCTTTAAAGTCCCGTTCTGAATCAAATGATTCGCGATACACGCTTTAAAGTCCCGTTCTGAATCAAATGATTTGCGATACATGCTTTAAAGTCCCGTTCTGAATCAAATGATTCACTATACGTGCTTTAAAGTCCCGTTCTGAATCAAATGATTCGCGATATGTGCTTTAAAGTCCCGTTCTGAATCAAATAATTTGCGATAGACGCTTTAAAGTCCCGTTCTGAATCAAATGATTCTTGATAGACGCTTTAAAGTCCTGTTCTGAGTCAAATGATTCGCCATATGCGCTTTAAAGTCCCGTTCTGAATCAAATGATTCGCGATACACGCTTTAAAGTCCCGTTCTGAATCAAATGATTCACTATACGCGCTTTAAAGTCCCGTTCTGAATCAAATGATTCGCGATACACGCTTTAAAGTCCCGTTCTGAATCAAATGATTCACTATACGCGCTTTAAAGTCCCGTTCTGAATCAAATCATTCACTATACGCGCTTTAAAGTCCCGTTCTGAATCAAATGATTCGCGATACACGCTTTAAAGTCCCGTTCTGAATCAAATGATTTGCGATACACGCTTTAAAGTCCCGTTCTGAATCAAATGATTCACTATACGTGCTTTAAAGTCCCGTTCTGAATCAAATGATTCGCGATATGTGCTTTAAAGTCCCGTTCTGAATCAAATAATTTGCGATAGACGCTTTAAAGTCCCGTTCTGAATCAAATGATTCTTGATAGACGCTTTAAAGTCCTGTTCTGAGTCAAATGATTCGCCATATGCGCTTTAAAGTCCCGTTCTGAATCAAATGATTCGCGATACACGCTTTAAAGTCCCGTTCTGAATCAAATGATTCGCGATACACGCTTTAAAGTCCCGTTCTGAATCAAATGATTCGCGATACACGCTTTAAAGTCCCGTTCTGAATCAAATGATTCACTATACGCGCTTTAAAGTCCCGTTCTGAATCAAATGATTCACTATACGCACTTTAAAGTCCCGTTCTGAATCAAATGATTCGCGATACACGCTTTAAAGTCCCGTTCTGAATCAAATGATTCTTGATAGACGCTTTAAAGTCCCGTTCTGAGTCAAATGATTCGCCATATGCGCTTTAAAGTCCTGTTCTGAATCAAATGATTCGCGATACACGCTTTAAAGTCCCGTTCTGAATCAAATGATTCGCGATACACGCTTTAAAGTCCCGTTCTGAATCAAATGATTCGCGATACACGCTTTAAAGTCCCGTTCTGAATCAAATGATTCGCGATACACGCTTTAAAGTCCCGTTCTGAATCAAATGATTCACTATACGCGCTTTAAAGTCCCGTTCTGAATCAAATGATTCACTATACGCGCTTTAAAGTCCCGTTCTGAATCAAATGATTCACTATACGCGCTTTAAAGTCCCGTTCTGAATCAAATGTTTCTTGATAGACGCTTTAAAGTCCTGTTCTGAGTCAAATGATTCGCCATATGCGCTTTAAAGTCCCGTTCTGAATCAAACGATTTGCGATACACGCTTTAAAGTCCTGTTCTGAATCAAATGATTTGCGTTAGATGCTTTAAAGTCCCGTTCTGAATCAAACGATTTGCGATACATGCTTTAAAGTCCCGTTCTGAATCAAATGATTCGCGATACGTGCCTTAAAGTCCCGTTCTGAATCAAATGATTCACGATCCGACTGGAGCGCTTTGAAACAGTGAGTCATTTTGCGATGCAGTGGTTTACTGATTCTGAGTTTCAAAAAGCTCTATTGATACTTTGCTTACTTTCTCTATATAATTTATTCGTTGTTTGAAATGAAATCATTACAATTAATAGGCCTAACTTACAATGTTTTTAATAACTTGTGAAATTGTGATCATGTTAGACTGTTTCCGTCGTTTCATGACATGACACTCATTATCTGGTACTTGCCTAAATAGACGGGTATGTGCGTTGTTAACAGATTACATTAACAGTTTGGTCAACCTCCACCTATGGAGAGAGAAAAAAGTTTTCAAAGGCGTCCCCCCCCTCTGCTTTTTTCACAAATCGCACCCTGTACATACCTTTCTATCAAAGTTATCTGACAATATCAAGATGACAGTTCTTGTCATATTTTATTACCATTTTCTGAACTATACTGGATAAACTGTGAGAAATGTTGAAGGTGTCTGAATAAATGTAGGGTTGACTGTATATATATATCTTAGAGTGAAACTATGTTGTTCTTTATGTTTGTATGATTTGTTACAGTATAGACAGTAATAGATGACATGACAAAAGCATGGCGTGAGATGACAAGTTAACGTTGGAAACCTGAATTTCTGCCTAGGCTACGCTTCAAGTGCACTGCTCTTCATGTTGCGTCTAGACAGCTACAGCGCTATCTGTGATGGTTTCGAATTTCTGCACCTGTAAAAGGCACCTCATTCAAGCGCTACACATGTAATGAATGGTTATATTGCAGAAGGACACGTCAAATTCAAGTCTGGTTGGTTTGCACTCACTGCGTTGTCGCTGGTCTTTCCTGAGAGTATGGCCCTGGCCTTGGCTTTGGTCAGGGGGAAGTATTTGAGATAGGACTCATAGAGATGCCTGGCCAGGGCTCTGAGATCAGCCGATTCGGGGTGCATGTGGTCCATGTCAGTGGAGAACTCCGCCAAGAGCTTCTCTTTCTCGGCTTGGGGCATTCGACCAAAACGAATGGCTGGGAAAAAAGCAAACAAACAGACAGTTGAAAACCCCCAAATCCCAAAACCATCATGTTTGCAGTCTTAGGTCTGTAGGGATATTGTGTGGGAGTTGAAGACGGGGAGTTTGTTTTCAGCATTTCAGTATGTTAGCACAGGTCATTATGACCGTTTCAAACATTCTCCAATGGTTTTATTCCGACGCTAATATAGAAAGCTAAACGTTTCTGTCCTAGATTCTCATTTTTACCTAAAACAAGCATTACGCATTTTTTGACCCAATTTGTATGTGTTGAATTGGGTATGGTTTTATAGACAAAGCCATAATAGTTAAATTTTTATCATGTGGATAAGAAAGCTAAATAAATTCAAGAACAATAAAATGTGCATGTGACAGTGATGTTGTCATTGTATGAGATGGGAAAGTTCAGTAATCTAGACATATCTTTACTTTACTCTATCAGAGACACTCCCTCATTCCATGTGCAATAACTTCCTAAAGAACAGGACAAAGTCTTCTATACTTTACAGTCTACACTGAAAAAAATAATACTTTGGACCAACTATTTGACCAAAAAACAAAATTTGGTACAGTCAATTTCTGTTAGTTTTTCTGAAAAATCACCTAAAATAAAACTAAAAACACTTTTTTTTAGTGTTTCATTAAGTTAAAGACATTATTAAAGACAAATTCAATTTTAAAATGCATCATATTTGTGACCCTGGACCACAAAACCAGTCATAAGGGTAATTTTGTTTTGAAATTGAGATTTACACATCGGCTGAAAGCTGTATAGTTTGTTTTGATTGGACAATATTTGGCCGAGATACAACTATTTGAAGATCTAAAAACTGAGGGTGCAAAAAAAAAAAAAAAAAAAATATTGAGAAAATCGCCTTTAAAGTTGTTCAAATGAAGTTCTTAGCAATGCATATTACTAATCAAAAATGAAGTTTTGACATATTTACGGTGGGAAATTGATAAACTATCTTCACGGAACATGAGCTTTTCATTCTTCTAATGATTTTTTGGGATAAAAGAAAAATCGATCATTTTTGATCCATATAATGTATTTTTGCCTATTTCTACAAATATACCCATGCTATAGCAACAAGTGACTATTAAAACAAAACTGTTTCTTTAATTTTTTTTCTATAGGGAGTGTCATTTCCTTTCAAACTGAAAAAAACGTTTGATTTGACCAAAATAAAAATGCACTTTAAAATAAAAGACATGGCTGTTTAATTTTTTTTCAGAATATATTATCGACCCACAATGGCAGTGTCCTTTTGTGTAAAAATAAGAGCATCTGCATTTGGAACGAGTGGACAGTGAGTAAAGTAATGACAGAAAGTCATTATTTTAATGAGTCAACTATTCCTTTAACATCTAAAATGAAAGAAATTTTATTAGTTACTCATTACAATATTGCATGCAAACGTCATAATGATTCTTTAAGACGATCACATGACTGGCCTGAAGTTTACACAGCTAATAGCAAATGAATCTGTGCACTGTAATCTCAACTTTGCGAACCTTTGACTATTTCCATTGAATCTAGGACGGCCGACAAGATCAAAGGCAATCGAAACAAGGACATAACCAGCTGTAAACCATCTAACCATTCTGTGCATAAAGCTGAAAAAAAGCTGAATGTGAACTCTCAAAGACTTTAGCAACTGCTGAAATGTACATTTTTAAGTGTCTTCCGATAAGCCTTGGCATGTTTTCAGGCCAGTTAGACAGGAAACATGAACAAGTGCCCTCAATTTAATGTACAAAAAATGAAATTCTGTTTACATTACACATGAAAACATTTGAAAAACCTTTGATCAGGATTGTCTGATTACATTATTTGACTTGGGGGTTGGAAAGCATTTGTGAAGGTGACATCTGAAGTTTTTAGCCCACGAGGCTTTTGAGCCAGAATGGCAAAAGTTATCTAATATTCGTAATGGTAGGAAGTAAACGGTTTCTTTCATGTATGTGCCCTGACTTGCTTATTGATATGACGTGTGCATTACTATCACACCTTTTGTAAACTAGTGCATGCCAAACTACCTTTCTCCTGCTGTACGGCTTGGCCGGAGGCCAGAGCGAGTGACACAGCATGTTTGTGGCAGCCTGTCCACGCTTTCATGAATCATTGATAAAAGAGACAGGCAGCCAAATCCCAGCCAGATTTCAACCAACCACTACAATGTGCGTGAAAAGACAGAGAAAGAGAGCGTGCGAAGAGGAGGAGGGAAAACAGAGCAAGCCAATAGGAATGTGGCAAGCTGATAACGCTAAACTTGACTGACCTCGCTGCGCACAGCACAACACCTGCAATCAACTGCAATGCACTCGGAGACACTTAAACACAGGGTAATTCAAGAATCTGTTTGTAAGAACCTCCAGAGAAAGAATCTGGAATAAGAAGTTCAAAAAGAGGAAATGAAAGAATTAAAAAAAAAAAAACTAATGAAAAAAAAAAAACTTTTTATATATAAAAGAGAAGCAAAACCAAGCCATACATGCAAACATAAATATAAATAAATATAGGGATTTTCTTTCTTCTTTTTCTCAATTTGATTTAACAGGTAGTTTATAAGAGCCTTTAGGTAAATAATGCGTATTAAATGCTTTAAACTAAATGGAAAACAGAACAAACAAACTAAAACCATATATGTAATACAAAGCACTTAAGAAAAAATAAATAAATAAAAGAGAAAAACAGGCAAACAAACGAAAACCGTAAAAGTAAAAATAAATATGAACAAATAAAAAAAGAATACAAAGCACTAAAGAAAAACTAAACAAACAAAAAAGAGAAAAACAGAGAAGCAAACTAAAACCATAGATGTAAACATAAATATAAACAAATAGAAAGCACTAAGAAAGACAAAACAAACAAATAAATAGCAGAGAAAACCAGACAAGCAAACTAAAACCATAGATGTAAACATAAATATGAACAATTACAAAACACTAAAGAAAAACTAAACAAACAAACAAACAAACAAACAAAAAATAATAAAAGAGAAAAACAGAGAAGCAAACTAAAACCATAAAAGTAAACATAAATATAAACAAATACAAAGCACTAAAGAAAAAATAAATAAACAAAAGAGAAAAACAGGCAAACAAACGAAAACCATAAATGTAAAAATAAATATGAACAATTAAAAAAAGCACTAAAGAAAAACAAAACAAAACAAACAAACAAATGAAAAAGGGAAAACAGAGAAGCAAACTAAAACCATAAAAGTAAATATAAATATGAACAAATACAAAGCACTAAAGAAAAACAAAACAAACAAACAAATAAATAAAAGAGAAAAATAGACAAGCAAACTAAAACCATAAAAGTAAACATAAATATGAACAAATACAAAGCACTAAAAAACAAACAAACAAACAAATAAATAAAAGAGAAAACCAAACAAGCAAACTAAAACCATAAAAGTAAACATAAATATGAACAAATACAAAGCAATAAAGAAAAAAAAACAAAAAAAAACAGAGAAAACCAGACAAGCAAACTAAAACCATAGATGGAAACATAAATATGAACAAATACAAAGCAATAAAGAAAAACAAAACAAAACAAACAAACAAACAAACAAAAAAACAGAGAAAACCAGACAAGCAAACTAAAACCATAGATGGAAACATAAATATGAACAAATACAAAGCAATAAAGAAAAACAAAACAAAACAAACAAACAAACAAAAAAACAGAGAAAACCAGACAAGCAAACTAAAACCATAGATGGAAACATAAATATTAACAAATACAAAGTACTAAAGAAAAAACAAAACAAACAAATAAATAAAAGAGGAAAACAGACAAGCAAACTAAAACCATAAAAGTAAATATAAATATGAACAAATACAAAGCACTAAAAACAAACAAACAAACAAACAAATAAAAGAGGAAAAGAGACAAGCAAACTAAAACCAAAAATGTAAACATAAATATGAACAAAAACAAAGCACTAAAGAAAAACGAAACAAAAAATAGATAGATAAATAAATAAATACATAAAAAAGAAAAACAGACAAACTAGAATTGTACATTTAAACATAAATGTATAAAAATTTATTTTCTTTTGTTTAATCTTATTTCATAAGAGCCTTTAGAAAAAGAAACTGTAATAATCGCTTTATACTAAACGGGCATTTAAAAAAAATGAAAAGGAGAAAAAAGCAAACTAAAACTGTACACTTAAACATAAATATACAAACAAATATGTGGATTTTCTTTATTTGTATTTACTTATAGAAGAGCCTTTAGGGAAAAAAAACTTAATAAACACTTTGAACTAAATCGGGGGGAAAAAACAATTTAAAATCTTAAAGATTTTATAGATGATAGATAGATAGATAGATAGATGATAGATAGATAGATAGATAGATAGATAGATAGATAGATAGATAGATAGATAGATAGATAGATAGATAGATAGATAGATAGATAGATAGATAGATAGATAGATAGATAGATAGATAGATAGATAGATAGGTAGACAGATAATGGCATGTGGTGTTCCACGTTGAGGTGTTTTAACCAGGACTCATGCGGTTGCAGGGTTGCAAGTAAGGTGTCACTCTGCCTTTAAGCCCAGAGGCAACGAACACACACACACACGCAAGCACATGCACACACGCGCGCACACACACACAAGATCTCTGCACGTTCTGAAAGAAATGCCACATATGTTGCAGCAGGAGACCACACAAAGGAAACAACAAGGCATACGAGGCAAAGCGCAGTTGTCTCTGGGCGTAGCATTGAGAAGAGTCTGCCTCGAGTGGTTCAAACAGAAACCAGTTCTCTGAAATGGCAGGGCCTTTCTCATGAGCGCGGGGTTCATTTTCAGAGCCACCTCTGCGCTCCGGCAGCTCACCGTTGTGTGACATGCCAACCATCAGGCACTTCTGAAAGCGGCAGTACTGGCACTTGTTGCGACTCTTCTTGTGGATGCGGCAGTGAAGGTCGCAGTGGTCGTAAACCAACTTCAGCCGAATGGTTCTACGGAAGAATCCCTGCCAAAAAAGAAAAGGAATGTCGTTAGGAAGGAAGGGGAAAAGGCTTTCCTGATGCCTTGTTACAATTCTTTAAAAAAACATATCTGATCTATTCAACTCATTGTCAAGAAGCACAATAGCAGTTCCTATAGACCTGCAGCCCGAACGCTTAGCGGCTGCCACTAATAGTTACAACGCTGTCATTTTTGGTAAAGCGTGTTTCATTAAAGGAAAAGTTCAGCCCAAATGAAAATTCTGTCATCTTTTGTTCACCTTCTAAATGAAAACCTCCTGACTCTTCAAAAAGAAACGAGACCAGCTGGTCTTTTACATTCAAATGCTGACTGAAGCTTTCGGTCTTCAGAAAGCAAGCAAAAGTACCTTAAAGATTTACTAAACAATGGCGCATATCACCTTGCATTATTTTTTTAAACAAATGCATATGCACTAATTCACCGCTGTTTTTTAATGCTTGTCTTTGGTAAATCCTGACGTTAGTTTCAGTTTTATAACCCCAAAAGAAGGTTTGTGCTGGTGCAAGCTGTTAGTAAATCTGACCCTATAGTGTCATAAAAGCAGACCGTATGACTTGTGTGCTATATTCCAATGCTTCTGAAGTCATAGTAGATTTGTGTGAGGAAAAGACTGAAAATTAAACCTTAACAGCTTTATTATCTCTCATTCGCATGTTCATGAGAGTTTCTGAAAGCAATAACAATGTCTGGTCTGTGAACAAATCATCTTTTTGAATGAATTAGTTCATTCAGTTTATAAAACCTGAAAAAGGATTGGCTGATAAATCAGACTGATCCAGTTTCTTGAGTGATTCGGCAGCAGTTAAATGAAGGAAGAGGTATAACATAAATGCGTGTCTGTTCCTTAAACAAGGTTTCTGTATGACTTCAGAAGACTTATTAGACTTAGACTGTGCTTTTGCTCCTTTGTGAAGCTTCAAAGCTTCAGATCTCATTTGTTGCGTGTTAAAGAGCATCCATCGCATATTATTCAACATTTGTCCAGTTGTGTTTATTGAAGAAAGTAATATAGGTAAGAAATAGAAAAAAAAATGACTGAACCAGTTTTAGGCACAAATCAACTAGCAATAGCTCCTTAAAGTAACAAACTCTTATTGTCATTTCCACAGTAAAGCTTTTCTAAATAAGAAAAGTTAATGGAAATCACTGGAATTACATGGAGTATGGATATTGTATAATATAAAAATATGCAGTGATACTTTGTACATTTCCTCAGTGTGCTTTAAATCCAATCTGGGTAGTTAGTTATGCTTTAATCCAAAAAGCAAACCACAGGCCCTTTGAGAGATTGCCACTCGAGTCATTACGCACTTCAAGATAACCTGAGGTCTCATGATAGCACGCTTTTATCTAAATAATATATCATTAAGACCGACAAGAACTGCCTGCTTTGGACTTTGGCCAGAAAACAAATCTTGTCAGTCTTTTCTTTGTCTTGACTCGAGATCATTAATAGAGAATGCCTGTGCAAATATTATGAAAACCCACATGGTTGGACCTCAAGAAACAGGCGCGATGGCGAATGCGCTTTAAAATGTTCATTTAGAAAAGGGCAGAACCAGAAGATTTCCCTCAGCGCTGATTCTTGAGCATGTCCGTTAAGCGTGTTTAAAGTGGAAACAATACAGGGTGCAAAAAGGCGCTGACCGAATCTATTTTTGGTAGACATTTTCATACTTGTGTACTCAAAGACCAGCTCCATGCTGTATTTTTAGTAGTTAAAAAATACATACTGATGTGAGAACTATGCACACAGGAAAGAGCTTTTTAAAAGAGGATGTTTTTCATGCATTTGCTCTGCCTCTTGATCACTCCACTTTTAAATTTAGAAACATTGTAGGCCAAAAATATATATAGTAAGGTGTAGCACCGTGGCTTTGTATTGTTAAACAATAAATGAGTTAACCTGGTTGGCTGAACTCAGCTTTGTTAGGTGATGGAACAATACCTGCATTTAGCCCGATTTTCTTGGTACCATTTTTAGTAAAGCTATAGTAGGAACATCCCAAATTTAGCAACTGTATTCCGAAATGTGTTTTTCACACAAACACGTATAAAACGGTTCTGGTGAAGTCCTTTCATTTTTCAGAGAACGCAGTAGATCGAGCGGGATGTGGTTAACCACAAGATTTGCATTTTTTTTTAAAGGATCATCCTGTCGCGAATTCTTCACTGCAACACTTTTCATAAATGATAAATGGTGTACTGTGTATATTTATAAATATATATATTTAAAAAAGAAAAGGTGTTAAATGTGTAGCTCTTTTGAAGCTTCTGTAAGATGTATCATCAAAAGCACACATGCTGAGTGTGTGGGAAATGTGAGCACCTGAGATGTCTGGGTCACCCACTCAAATGATTATTCTTATTGAGACATATCTTTCTGCCCATACATATTTCTGCCACAGTGGAAACTTGCGGAGGGTTTGCGGTTAAAGTGACAGACAGGTTTAGATGTATCAGGCAGGGCATTTTCAGACTTATCTGCATGTCTGAGAACCAATTCGGTGTATTTGAGTTCTAAATTTACCAGAATGACTGGAAGAGCTTGGTGAGTTCGGGGTATTAACACATAGGGCTGTTCAAAGCTCCCGGGTATCAAACGTGCTGCTGCTGTGTGTGGGAGGTGTGGTGTGTTGGTTAAAGATCTGAGCTGAAAAGCGAAAAGTGGTGAGTTTGAACCCTGCAGGAGCTGTCACCTTTCTAACCTTCAGCAAGACCCTGAACTCCCGCTGGCTTCAGGGGGAGCGTGCGTGCTGAGATGCTTCGGATTCAAGTATATGACTAGAATTGAGCGGCATAACATCCCTGCGCTAACCAACATGTGACAACATTGATTGCTGGAAGTTTGATTTCCATTGCGTAGCGCTGGGTCAAAATCATCTTGGTCCAAAGTCCCGTTCAGATATCATCTAATCATCTAATGATTTCAATTGTCTTCTAAAGGCCCAGAACGTTATCGTCTGTGGGCGTGTACGATAATATAGTTATAGTTATCTTTACATCTTTTATTCTTGGCGTGAATGGGCCCTAATTGTCGGTGAGTGTGTGATTAGGATAGGATACTGTATGTGTTAGCATCAACATTTCACTTCCAAATCTACAGCTGCAATCAAAATTATTCAACCCCCCAGAGAGTGCAGTACTATACAAATACAAGCTTTTCTAAAGATCCAGGAATTGCATTTACACTCTTAAAAATAAAGGTGCTTTAAAAGGTTCTTCAAGCGATGCCATAGAAGAACCATTTTTGGTTTCACAAAGAACCATTAAGTCAAAGGTTCTTTAAAGAACCATCTCTTTCTCGTCTTTTTATAATCTGAAGAACCTGCTTTTGCCTCAAAGAACATTTTGTGAAACAGAAAGGTTCTTCAGATGTTTAAGGTTCTTTATGAAACCATTTGCCAAGGAGGTTGAATAATTTCGATTGCAACTGTATAACTGGGGTTCACATTGAAAATCTGCGATTCAGACCTGGAAATAACCTGTTTTAGTATTCTGAGTAATCTGAAACTTGCAAAAGAAATATTTCATAACATAGATAATGTGACTTTTTTGATGAACAGATTACAAACAGGTAAAGTACAATGTCATTGAAGCAAAAGTGAAATACCAAAATATCTAAATAAAATAAATGAATTAATTAAAGAAGTCATATTTGTGATAAAATAATTAAGGCATTAATTACTAATTCTTATTATAATATTATAATTTTTATATTATTTAATATTATATTAAAATAATATTAGAATTTAATAAAGGTAATAATAGTTGATATAAATATTAATAAATATAAATATAAATATAAATATTAAATATAAAAACTAAATATAAATTAAATACATTTTAAATTCTAAAAAAGTATGAAAAAAATAGTCAGATATTCAAACCCTACTAAATTATCCTTTATCTGGTGTCTTATTTATGTTCACACTGTAAATGATTTTTCAAAGTTGTACAGAAAACAAACATTACTGGAGTACATTTTACAAAAAAAAGTACTACTTCAGTTTTTCTACTAAATTATATTTAACATTTATTTTAATGAGTTACTTTTGTAATTTTGTAAGTGTGTGTGAAATGTACTAGCAATCTGAAAATGAAAATTGTTTCTCCACCATTTTTTCAGTGTAGTTTCAGGTGGTTGAACTTCAGTGCTGTACAATGCAAACTGTGTTCAGAACAGATTTTATTTGCACGTTATTGCCGTTACCTGATTTGCATTCTTTAGGAATCAGATGCTAAAAAGAGAGCAGATGGCATGTGCAAATAAACGGTTTATTCTTAGTAAACTGCTTAAAAAAACATTTAACAAACCAAGGCAGGTTTCATGTCAGAGAAGTGATCTTTACCAAAAGTTTAAGCATACCTTGCAGCCCTCGCAGGCATGAACGCCATAATGGAAGCCAGAGGCCTTGTCTCCGCACACACGACACTCGATATTTAACACTGACGTGGACGGATCTTCATGAGGTTTGGAAAAAGACAGGCTGTTCTCCGCAAACTGTGGAGGAGACTCGGGTTCAAGTTTGATTGAATCTGAAAACGAATCAAAGGGAGTCGTTTTAGAATAAGGGTTGAAGCAAACGAGAACAGTCATTAAACAGCGACTTATTTGAGTCTAAATATTGCAGTTGGAGGAGTATTCAACCAAAAAATTAAAAATCCACAGAAGAAAGGGTAAGTAAATGACAGAATTACCATTTTTAGTCGAACTATCCCCTCTCGTAAACCTTTTTCTACTGGAAAAACATCACACAAGTACTTTCCTAGTAAATAAATGTAAGCATACTTTGGGGTTGCTGTGCTCTGTAGTTGCTCTCTTCAGCAGTGTAGCTGCTGTCTTGTGCTCTGTAGCTGTTCTCGTGAGCTCTGTAGATGTTCTCCTGCATCCTGTAGTTCTCCTGCGCTCTATAGTTGTACATGTGCGTCAGATCCATCATGTGCGGCATCTCGTTCTGCGGCGGACTCGGCTCATATTCGATGCCGGAAATGGTGGTGTAGTCCAGCGTGGAGAAAGGTTTCATGTCCATTGAGTGTGAGCTGTCGTCAAGTTCGTCTAGTTCCAGAGCGCTCAGGCCAAATCCCACGGGCCAGGCAAACGTCTGCGTGTCCACCATGTCTGCCAAAGTAAGACGAAATGCAGAATGAGGCCAAAGGCAATCCTGTGTTCTAGTAAGAACATCAACAACAACACTACAAGATCATTCTCAGTGTTTTTTTCCTAAGCCACGTCATGTTTTGTGCGTCACTGCTTTGAATCTCTATAGACATTTGCCATTGTAATGACAGTTTTGACCAAAATACAACAGCTACACCCTTAAAAATAAAGGTGCTTTGAAAGGTTCTTCAAGTGATGCCATAGAAGAACCATTTTTGGCCCCACAAAAAGATTCTTTAAAGAACCATCTCTTTCTTACCTTTTTATAATCTGAAGAACCTTCTTTCGCCACAAAGAACCTTTTGTGAAACAGAAAGGCTCTTCAGATGTTAAAGGTTCTTTATGGAACCATTTAGACAAAAAAGGTTCTTCTATGACATTGTGAAGCACCTTTAATTTTAAGAGTGTACACTGAAAGCTACATCTATAGTAAGTGAGCTTTTATTCATAAGTAAAAATATTATTTAATATTGCTGAATCAACCTGAATAAATTAATTTATACCAACAAAACTCATTTTATGGGATAAATCAAATAGAAGTTACTCTTTAAGATTACACATGCAGGCAGTGTTGGGGATAACACATTGCAATTAATGCGAGTTACGTAATCAGATTATTTTTTTCAAGTAACTAGTAAAGTAACACATTACCTTTTCATTTACAAGAAAATATCTGAGTTACTTTTTCAAAAAAGTAACGCCAGTTACTTTTGTTTCCGTTATGTATTTAATCCCATTTTATTAACCAGTGTCTTTGCTGCTGACCTTTGTTGATCTAATTCAACCATACTAATAAGCAAAACTTACTTTAGATTAACTATTTGTGCTTCATTGTTCTCATTGCTGAAGTGTGTTGAACTTCCTTTTCCTATATTTCTACTGTACAGATGTGAATTTACTTTTTCTTCACCCTTAG
This sequence comes from Garra rufa, assembly GCF_049309525.1. Taxonomy (NCBI): domain Eukaryota; kingdom Metazoa; phylum Chordata; class Actinopteri; order Cypriniformes; family Cyprinidae; genus Garra; species Garra rufa. Next base: position 29,690,361 of record NC_133380.1, read on the forward strand.
GTTTATTCATTTCACTTTTTTTGGTGTGAAAAGGCTTTTACATAATTTGAAGGCATAATTTACTGTAATGCAATCAACAAAAATCTTGTTACTATCAAATTTAAATGCAAATGTTTATTTTATTAGGTGTGCTAATTCTGCTTGCTTTAATTTCTTTTGCGATTTGCTCTGTGTTCTTTGTTTTACATTTTTATTAGATATTTTTATGTATGTATTTAACATCCACACTATTCCATGTGCTTCAGCGTTGTAACTGGACAATGTTCAAGGTCAAATACAATCTGACATTAACCATATCTGATAACCATAAAAGTTACTGATAATTATAATTGATTTAAGTCAAGTAACTGATCCTAAGCAAAAATATCTGTAAGTAGAATTACTATCATTACTTTGTTATTTACTTTACAAATTTATCATTACATTATTTTATTTGTGTCTTTGTTACATATTATGTTTCATATGTTAACTTAAAAACATAAATGAACAAATCCAGCTAAATCAGTTATATTTATATTACAGTATCAGTGTTGGGTAAGTTAGTCTAAAAAAGTAATTACTAGTTTCTAATTGCATTTTCATCAGTGTATTGTACAAATTACTCTCTCTAAAAACGATTTAATTATTTAATTAATAATTACTTTCTATAATCCCACATCAACCCCTACAAGTTACTGATACAAGGATAAACATGAAATGGTACTTTTAATTCTTTCAAACAAATAATAGATAACTACATAAATTATTCTGGTCACACTTTAGATTCCAATTTTCACTATTTACTAACTATTAACTATGACTTTTGCCTCAGTATACTCTAAAATACTTAGTGAAGTAGTTGTTAAGTTTAAGAATAGGGTAGGATTAGAAATCTAGAATAAAGTCTTGCAGAATAAGACATTATTTATGTGCTTTTAAAGTAATAATAAACAGCTAATATATCCCATTAATATTTATCCTAATACCCAACTAGTTAATAGAGATAATAGGACACTAAAGTGTAACCAATATTCTTATTAACTCACAAAAGTATTTAAAATGAGAAGGGTAAATAAAAAGCATGCATTTTAAGGTTAGACTTGATTTTTTATGTTAAAACCACTATTGTATTGTATATAAATGTTCTACAGCCTATACATAGTATTAAGTTCAAATATATAATAAGAAACTGTAATTAAATGACTGAAAAATAAGAGTAATCTCTTACTTAACTTTAGGGAAAAGTAATTAAATTACAGTAACTAATTACTCAGTAAATAGTTACACCCAAAACTGTACAGTATGAAGGTAATTATTGTGTACTGTCCCAAATAAATACAAATGCACACTTTTACACTTTAAGAGGCACCACCTCTGAATGCCATCTGAGGAAATATTCAAAGAGAGTATAAAGAAATCAAATCAGGCCAAAGGCCTACGACAGCACGAGACTCTACCGTTTCTGAAGTGTCAAAACACCTCAGATATCAACTCAACAAGAAGATGAGCTCCGCTCCCGGTGTAAATAACACTCTGTGAGTGTGCTAAAACTAAAAGACGCTGAAAGTGTGAACATACCACCAAATTAGACTTGTCTGTACAGACGGTGTTTGTTTAAAAAAAAAACTGATAGTTAGCTACTAACAGAATTAAATGGCAACTGATCCTATCACATGTAATGAAAAAGATTATTGATTTAGTTTTCTGTCTTGTATGGTATGGTTATTAGCTGATTTTATTTGACCTTGGACATTGTCCAGCTTCAGCGCTCAGGCACATGTTAAAGCATAGATGTTGAACAACTGTATAATTAAATCTGAAATGTGTAATCTTTTCATTGTTAAAAAAAATTCTATAGTCCCGGCCTATATGCAGAAACAATTAGAGTACGAGTAAGAAACTGTAGGTTGAGTTCCTAGAAAAGCATAACGACTCAAAACACTGATCTGTTTGTTTGAGCATCACAACTGGCGACACTGGGTCCATCCAATCATTTTCATTAGTTTCATTTCACCATAGAAATTCACACTTCGGCTTGTGTTTTCTTTTTTCTTTGAAATCATTTAAAAGCATCATTGCTCAACTATGATGATGACTAAAAACGAAGCTGCTCAGTGAAAAACGTGCCTTTTTGTTGAGGTTTTTGTCGCTCAAAGGTGTTTTCTCTTCTTCCCTTAGCGGTAATAATGAATTCTAGCTCTAAATATTTAAATATTTATAGAAATATGTCATATGTGTCATGTGTTCACATGTCATTTTTCAGATTGGACTCAAAAAGATGAATCATCTTTTACCTATATATCGCAGTAACAGATGTAGTGCCACATCTCTGTTGTTGCTTCTGTGTTCCTGTTTTTGGAGGTCTGTATTTCACTTTACTGTGTTTACACTTATTTCATTTATTTAATTCTTCGCAGGTAAAATTAAGAGATGGGCACATGCATACGAGACCTTCTCTCTTCAATAGCAAGGCCTATCCCTCATTGGGCGTTGTATTACAATGTTTGTACAGTCACCTGCTAGTAAAGTTGATGGTTTAGAGTGTGCTTTAAAGCGAAGGGACTGATTTTTGTGAAATGTCAAAATGGTTTTACATATTGATTTTTAAGACTCAGGCTCTTCAGTAAAGGTTTCAGAGAGAGGCAGATGTGCTAAATTTAGAATACAAATTGCTGCAAAGTGCAGCTGCCACAGAGAAAAGATTGTAGTTGATAATAAACCGAAGTCTAACATGGTTAACCCATCAATGACAAACGGCCTCCTTTATCGACCCTGTGCAGAATTTTATATAATCAAGGTTGCTGGTTGTGTAAAGCCACACAGCGGAATTTGCATTTGCGTATTTTAACGCACAGTTCTTCCTATAGAAAAACATATAGGAGAAAGTGCTGTTCCCAGGAATTAAACCTATAATTTAGATAGATTAAACAGTTCTGGTCTTGTCTGGATCACACAAAGGGGTTTAATGTATGTAAGTTTTCCCACCCAAAAATCTTTCATCACCAGACTGGAACAGCAGCTTTTAATTCACGTTAAACACGTTGGATGTTGTAAGTATTCAGTCGTATAGCTAGACTCAAGTGTTGAAGTATTCTGTGAAATACCTGGAAAGGTTCCCAATGCCTTTCCATAAATACCAACAGGATTCCTTATTCACGTCCGATCGGGACGCGATCGGCCTGACAATCCCCCAGCTCCCAATTGTCTTTTGTCATTAGGGAGAGCAGCTTTTCTTGACATAGTGAGCAGCAAAACTGTCTATTCTTAGTAAAAGGCAACGTTTCCGTTCATAACATGCCCATTTTGAAATGTGGTAAACATCGTTTGCTCTAGCTGGCAAAAGATATCGCAGCATTGTCAGAAATTTAGTTTAGCGAGACAAACTACTCCTTTGACTCAAGTGGTTGAAAACCTAGAGATATTTTGGTTGAAACCACAAGCCCATCGAAATGTAAGGTCAAACCTGTATTTTTGACACCGCACTGTTTTTCTGTCTACGATTTGCAGCTTATCACCAGCCAGCACTTGCAGATTCTTCATTACATAACTCTATGGACAATGGTGCTCTCAAGTCCGCGTACGTTTCATTGAACGAAACTGTTTGCGCTCAAGTGACGTGTGAAAAGAACGTAACAATACATGACAAATTGTCAAGTTAATGCCCTGTATCTTAACAAAAGACAACAAACACCACGTGAACCAACCCCTAATGGACAGATTTCAGTGCTGCGTCCTACAACCAAGTCTGATCTTGCAGTGAATGTGGAAGTTGAAACAAAACTCAAAACTAAACATTGACTTGAAGAACTGCAGGCACGGATTCTGAAAACCTTGTTGTCTAATTTTCTGCTTCTGATAACAAAACAACAAATAAAGATTTTTATTAGGTCTGTCTGGATTGTAATCAAATTAACATTCAAATATTTGCTAATAAAAAGGTTTTTTTCATCCATCTGTCCTCTGTCAGACTCTGATCCCATAGTAAATTAACAGCACATCCTTGGAGAACAATTGTTACAGAATGACGCACAAACTCAAGTTTAATTAACACCACGTTGGCATTGTTTTTTAGTGATTAAACTGTAAGCTAGTATTATATTGAGGTGTTGCAGTGCTCAGACAGAGAAGCGATTGTACAGACTTCACTGCTGATGTTAGTAAGTCAAGCAAAGCAGTCTGTTATGTGAAATCCTTCCCACTGGGACAGTTTTGCAACAGGACTGTGATGTTTTTCACTGATATTTCCTAAGAACATCAAATAAACGCCAAGTTGAAAAAGAATGAGGCCACAACAGTTTCACATGAATCTGACCAAAAAAAAAAAAAAAAAAAAGTCAAGCAAGAATGACTGCTTAAAAGATTTTTCTAAAATAACTGTTTCTTAAAGTTTAAATAATCAGAACTTGCCCTGTGATAAAAATCCAGGAAAATGTAAAAATTCACTCACTAAAGTTTCCTCCTCAAGCTCATGTGTGATTTTTACATCGCTTTGCACTGCACTACCCTGGCACTGCACTGAAAAAAGGCAATTGACGTTAAAAACGAAGCACGTACAAGAAGAACCTGCTTGGCCACATTCAGGTTCCAGGCATCTGCACATCGAGCACAGATTGACTGAGGGACTCTACCGCGGACAGAAATGACTTCTGTTTCCTTGAAAGATTCCCATTGGCGATTCTATGAATGATAACACTTCTCAAAATCTGATAAAAAGGCGTTACTCTTTTCTCAGGTTCTTGTAATATGCATCTCTCCTCTGTGGTACAAAACTCAACCCATGTTTGTGGTCTGATTATTCGGGACAAAATGGGTTTTGATAAAAATTTGTGACCTTGAGCTATTTCGTCCTTCTTTATGATGGTCTTGTATCTGTATTTACTCCCCCTCTTGTTTATTTCTGCATAACACAAAAGGAACATATTTTTCTACAAGAGACCATGTCTATCAAGCTCACAAAAACAGAACCGCAATCACACTTTCATTTGAGGACCAATTCTCATTATTAACTAACTGTAAACTTTTGCCTCACTGAACTTTTAATTTGCTGCTTATTCACCCTCTTGTCATCCAATATGCTCATTTCTTTCTTTCTTTAGTCGTGAAGAAATTATGCTTTTCGAGGAAAGCATTTCAAGAATTATCTACATATAGTAGACTTCAATGGTGCCTCCAAGTTTGAACTTCTAAAATACAGTTTAAATGCAGCTTCAAATAGTCCTAAACCAGGGCTATTCAATTAGATTCATTTAAGGGCCAGATTATCGAACTGAAAATTTAGGGGCCAAGGGGGTGGGGGCATCTCTTTCTAAGGGGTCTATACAATTAAACTGAAATGCATATTCAGTAAAATTAACTAATATTATCAACAATTGTTAACAATGTTCAACTAAAAAAAGAAAATCACACAATTTTCTGTAATTAATCATGGTTAATCACATATTTATATTGTCATAATTTCACACTGAATCTCCAAATTAATGTAGAAACAACAAAGTGTATTTTAAATATGTGTTTGATGGCATCTTTTTATCAAGTAGTCTATTATTAATGAAATATTAATATAAATATATTAATACTTTTTTAGATGCATTTTCTCTCAGTTTTACCTATTAATTTATAGTCATTCAACATTACAGTATAATTGAAAGCCATTATTTTCAACATTTAATAGGCTTTGAAATACAATTTAAGTGATTTTAAAACACTCTTCACATAAACTATAAATTGTATATGCCTAAACTATACAGATTAGTATTGACATAGTTATAATTTGATGTATTTTAAATTTTACATAAGTGTTTGTTTACCACAAAGTATATTTTGGCCATCAAAATAACATTCAGATTGGATCATAAGAGCTTTGAAGTTCTAGAAATAGTTGCGCGAAGTCATTGAAAAGTGCTTGAATTTCTCTCTCAAAAGGTTGTACAAACTCCGAATAATGTGACATTTGACTATTTCTGCCAACACAAGTTGGCGTTACTTCTGGTTTCCTGACATACGTCAGTGCTGTTTATAACAGAATTCTGAGCAGAATTTGAATGATTCTCACTAAATCTTACAGCACTGTGCAGTCACAGTGTCACAAAATCAACTTTGGTTCTTGAATAAGGCTGTTCTGAGCTGTGAAAGTGTGTTTGCATTGCAGTCCGAGTTTTATTTAGTTTTCGTTTCGTTTGCCATTTTAGGGTTCTCATATGAAACAGAAATGACAGCGTTTGAGTTGAACAACGAGGTGGTCGCAACAGTGCCACCGGTCACAAAATTTTGTCGCACCGGCAGAAAAAATGCAACCATTTGGTCGCAGTCTAGAGCCCTGCAAGCGCTTGTCAACTCCGCTGTTTATTGATGTTGTGGACTAGCTATTTTTGGGTCTCTTGCTTTTCTTTTTTGGCTGGCCCGAGCCAGTGTTGCCACTTTGGACAAACACAAGCAATTCAAGCCACCTGCACGTACTTCTGCTTTGGGCTGGAATGGGCCCGCAGGCCTCCAATTGAATAGCCCTGCTCTAAACGATCCCAGCCGAAGGAAGAAGGGTCTTATCTAGCGAAACAAACGTCATTTTCAAAACAAATAGACAATTTATATACTTTTTAACCTCAAATGCTTGTCTTGTCTGGTCTTTGCAATGCGCATGCATACTCTGTGTGATCCAGGTCAATACAGTTAGGGTAGATCAAAAAACTCCCATCTCGTTTTCTTCTGCAACGACAAAATCGTCTTACATAGCTTTTTTTGAAAAGACCATTTGATCTTCTTTGCACGTTCACTTTGTAAACACTGGGTCGGTACTTCTGCAGCGATGTAGTACGATTTTGAAATTAGAGAAGAAAATGAGATGGGAGTTTTTCGACATACCCTAACTGTATTGACTCGGACAAAACAGAGTTCACGCAGACCTACAAAAGCAGGGCGTTTGAGGTTAAAAAGTATACGAATTGTCCATTTAGATTCATTTGAAGCTACATTTAAACCGCATTTTGAAAGTTCAAACTTGGGGGCACCACTATATGGAGAGAAATCCTAAATTGTTTTCCTCAAGAAACATACTTTCTTATTGACTGAAGAAAGAAAGATATGAACATATTGGATGACAAGAGGGTGAGTAAATTATCTGTACATTTTTGTTCTGGAAGTGAATGTCTCCTTTAATAGTAAAGTAGTTGTTAAGTTTAGACGTGGGGTGGATTAAGGGATCTAGAATATGGTCATGCAGAACAAGGCATTAATATGTGCTTTATAACTACTAATAAACGCCCAATGTGCTAGTAATATGCATGCTTATAAGCAACTAGTTACTCTAACAGCTCTTACCATCAATCTGCATATTGGTGAGTGAATATTGATGATTTTCTCTGCTGACTGAACTAATCCTTCAAGCTATTCGCAGAAGTTCACCGTATCAACCATCACCTGATGCAACTCTTTCCTCAGAAAGAAGGATGGAGGAGTTTGTCGGGGGCGGCTTAGTCCCCGGGGAGGGGGAGTACCCAGCCTGACCTCAAAGCTTTGTCAGGGAGGGCAGAAGATGCAGAAACATATGACTTCCTGACCTCAGTGCTCAGTTACAGCTACCTCCATACTGAAGTCTGACCCCTGCCCTCTCACTATGAGTCTCTACCCAGACAATAAAGTCGTCTGGCCGCCTACTCGGCTGGTACTGATTTTGCACAGCAACACATGTGCTTGCTTTGATGCAGGTGTCGCGTCATACACGTTTCTGACCACATTTTAGGTAGGCTGGCATAAATCCCTCAACCATGGCACGAGTGGACCCTGATTTATTTTTCTGACGTGTTCCAAAATGAGCTCACTGGGGGATTTCTTCACTGTGCTTTTGAGCATAAGCAGTTAATTACAAGTAATTAGCATTTACCATACATACCTACCCACTCTTTTTTTTTTTACCTAAACCATTTTGAATAAATGATGACCAAAGGGATAGTTCAACCAAAAAAAAAAAAAGAAAATTCTTAAGATGACAAAACTGTATGACTTTCTTTCTTCTGTGGAACATAAAAACAAGTTTTGTTTTTAGGGGGAAATGTGTCAGTGTTTTCTCTCCATACAATGGAAATCAATAGTAACTATGGTTTGGTACACTACTGCTACTAAACACTAACTCAAAGACTAAAACAGAAGACAACAAAGTTACCAACAGATACCTGTTAGAATTAAATATGGCCTAGTTTTGTTTACACTGTATCAACATTCTTCTAAATATCTCTCTGTTTTGTGTTTAGTAGAATAAATACAGGTTTAAAGCAACATGAGGATAAATAAATGAGAGATTTATCATTTTTTAGGTGAACTATGCCTTTAAAACAATGATTCAGCATTCCATAATTCTGTTTATTGCCTTGTTTGTTTTGATTCACAAGAACAACTGCTGCAAAACACTGCTCTGTAATTTAATTACAAAATCATTTCGCTATCTCAACACATTGGCTGAGAGCCTTCCAGACTATCATTTGACAAGTTTCAATTCACAGTTATAAAAGGAACATAAAATCCGCACCTAAACCAAGACATGTAAAAAAACAAACAAAAAAAACACGCATCCTATAATAGCATGCAAAAAAAACAGAGCTCACCCAAGAGACCTGAAAGCTTTTCCTGAGGTAAGATCCTTGACGATTCGGGTCGATAAAGTACACTGAACTTTTGACTTAAGCGAATGGGCAAGTGAGTGGCTATTTCTGTGGTTATATTAAATTGAACAGGAACTGAAGAAATGTGTTTTTTTTTTTTTTGGCTGGTTTTGACACTTCACGGCCTCAGCAAAAGTGCAGACAGCTAAGTATCATGTGGTCCTGCTATGAGGTGTAAGGCTAGCCAGATGACTTCCTGTTGCTTCATTCTCACTCAAAACTTTGCTGGTTCCACTTCTCTTCACAGAAGAGCGTCGGATACGAGCAGTGCTTCTAATATGGACACAGAGAGCAAAAATAAAATTAGGCTGTTCATGTGTTGTCTGAAACTTTTAGCTGTCTTAATAAAGTGATATGTCAAGATAACTGATAAGAGTGGACTGATTAAAGTAACTCATTAATTTTTATTGTCATTGACATGAGTGCATTTTTGCAGGCAAAATCAGTTTTTTCATGCATGACAATTTTGGTCTTTTTGACTTTTCATAAAGTGCTTCTTAGAACTTTATTTTCTGTATATTTCAATTACAATACATATTTTTAAAGGCCGTTTTCTCAAAAAGAGATTTTTCTACTGCACTGAGTTAAAAATCTCTACTTTAGTGGCATTTACATTCACCAAACTTGACTGTATCTATATTCTGAAGGGATCTGTTCATGTATCATTTGCTTGATTTTATACAACATCTAGGGCCGGATTTACTAAACAGGGCAAATTAGCGTTAGAGCACAATTCCAAAAAAAGCACAGATGGGAGGGGAAATTCTGTGTGTGATTTATTAGCAATGCGCAGTTGCATTAAAAAACACAGACAGAGCCAGACCATTTCCATAATGACCAGCACAATCACAAATTACCACCTGCTTTAACACAGGTTTTTTTTGGCCTTTAATAATGTTACGAAAAAAAAAAAAAAAAACCAATCCACACCTTTTCAATTCTTTTACGGTTTGCGCTAGCACAAGCTGTTATTAAATTTGGCCCTAATTTTTTTTTTTTTTTTTTGAAAATGTATTTGTTTCTGTCTGCTGACAGTATTTTCTGGTTTATGGACTGATAAAAAAAATTGTTGTAATTTTCATTTTGTAAGTATTTTTCTCTCAATGACATGCTAACAAATAACCATGGGAACCCTCCCAAAGAAATATATTTTTATATATTTTTTGTTGACATATATATACACCTATATATACATACCTGACAGTACTTTTTTATTTTATTTTAATGCCAAAAAACGTTTAAACGATTTTAAATTTAGCCCTAAATTTGCAAAAAAAAAAAAAAAAAAAAATTAAAAAAAAATTGTGAAAATGTATTTGTTTCTGTCTGCTGAAAGTATCTCCTAGTTTATGGACTGATAAAAAAAAATCTAGAAAATTGTAAGTATTTTTCTAGATGTTATCCATGTGTTCTATCTCAATGACATGCAAGCAAATAACCAAATAACCAAATAAAGGATTTCAAGAAAAAAAAAAAAAATCACTTCCTTCCTGTCACATGAGGCTGTCAACTTCCTACCCCTACTTCCAGGAAGCATGGTGAAGGCCAACATATATATATATATATATATATATATATATATATATATATATATATATATATATATATATTAGGGGTGGGCATAGATTAATTTTTTTAATCTAGATTAATCTAGATTAAATCTTGGAATTAATCTAGATTAAAATGGCTAATTTGAATTCTTCTGAAGGCATTCAGAATATGTGTGCTACCCAAATAATGACTTAAAGTCTTTGAGAATGGATCATAAAGCTCATAAAGCTGTTCTATGATAATTTGTTGATGAAAATAAATTATGTTCAATTAGATGTACTTGTGTTTACTAACTAACTAACAATGAAATTATT